>NC_059359.1:935000-982500 GCF_019703515.2 Myxocyprinus asiaticus
CTTAACCTCTTGAGACCCCTGCATGACTGCTGTGTGCATTTTCCATTCCCCTTTTTGATTTGTTACTAGTAACACCTAAGAAACATGCAAAAAAATTCCAAATAGTTTTCCTAATAATATATGTCCTCATATGTGGACAGCGGGACTAAGTTGTGAATTTTTAAATAATATCAAGCTATAGAAAGTCTGATTTTGTTCATCAAATAGTTTATGATGTTTCCAGGAGTGTTGATTATTCATGTTACAGACATTACATCAGAAATGATCATAATTAATTCAGATTCAAAGTAATGTCCAGCATCATCCAATCACTGTCAACCATGTTAAAATAAAATGATACATTATAAATTCTGAATCTATGTACTGATTATCATTGTCACATGTCTGTCAAACATGTTGAGTGATCCAAACATCATCTGCAGCCTGAAACTGAACTTTTGATCAGATTTTAGGAGTGAATGCACTTAACTGCATAGAGAGCTATAGGATGCTCCCTTGCTCCCTATTTAGTGAATGACTTAACCTCCAGTGTGCTGTCTGTCTGCACTGGTCTCAGAACAGTTTGAAATGCACCTTATTGTCATCCTAACTCCATATAAAGCCTCTGAAAGACACATTTTCCAGTTTTTGGATGCACAGTAAATATAGGATATTTTAACTGAAAATTAGCATATTGTCCACGTACGTGGTCACTGTGTTTAACAGCGTGCCGTTTGGCGATAAATCGCTCAAATGTTTAAAACTGCATATCAGATGAAACTAGAGACTCTAATCTTTTGACTCAAACAGGTTTCAATGTAAAAACTTAATGAGGTTTCTTACTAGATGTAGTTTTGTCGGTGTTTCTCCAAAAGACAAACTTCACTGATCAACGCCATGTTGATTTGTCACATGACTCCGTACGTCACAAGTCTAACCCTTTACCGACAGCACAGAGTCTCCTGAACTGAGATCAGTTGGTTTAAATGAAATGAAATTGTGCGATGCGTATAGCAAAGCCAAAATACAACGTCCACACATGTGGACGCGAATCGTAAGAGGTTAATTCTCATTCGCCTGTGCCGCCTTTGGCTGTGACACATGTGAGAACTAACATTTGGCATTAGTAATGTGGATGCGAATTTTAGAGCCAAAAGATTTTCAGCGAAAACTATTCATCACACAAAGCTATTGTATGGCTTCAGTATGTCATATTGACTACATTCATGATGCTTTAATGCTGTTTTTGTCCTTTTTTGAGCTTGACAGACATGTCACTATGATCAGTTGTTGTATGGAAAAGAGCTGCATGAAGATTGCTCTTAATTTCTTCTTTTGAGTTCCACAGAAGACAGAAGGTCATACGGGTTTGGAACTACATTACGGTGAGTAAATAATGACAGAATGATAACTATTCTTTTAAAACATTTCCAGGTTTTCAAATGATATGAAATGATTAATAAGCAGAAATGTTTGTTTGTAGTGTGATGGGTTTTATATACAAGTGACCTGTTATTAATCCAGACACACATGTAGCAAAACACACCAATGCTTTTATTTACTATCATCTAAACACCAGTAAAATCATCAAGCACAGAAATATGAAAAGGATGAAACACTAATAGATGTTTTTTCACCTCACGGCCGTCGTGTGGCTTCCTGTCATTAGAGCTGCGATTTCTTTTGTCTCTACAGTGCTTTAGTTTCTGCCTTTTGTCTGTAAACAGCTGTTGAACAAAAATGTTTCTTCATAGAAGGTCCAAACTTTTCTGATCTGTAATTAACCGTCCCGAGCACTCTGCCCGAGTATAAAGGCTATAGAGCAGGGAGTATATTTACAGTTAGACAAAAATAAATAAATATATCAGAGCAAATAAGAAAATGGATTTTGAGATCCCATTGAAAGCAGCACGCTTGTTCTTCATCATCTTCTGCGTTCTTCATCCTCTGAGCGAGCTCTTGGGTGTGTAATGAAGAGAAACTGTGATATGTGTTGTGTAGAGCAGATCTTTCTCTTTTAATGAACACAGAAAACACAGCGGCTGAATGGAGCGACGCTTTTCTTCTGTGTCTTGTAGGAACTCCAGACCGCCTGCTGGAGAAGATTCTGCCTCTTATTAAAGCACATAAAGCAACGGCAGAGAAAGTAATTTTGTTCGATCCTTTTCTCCTGGTGGCTTCTGCCACTTTTCTTATGGAGGGGCTTTTATGGAGCTCATAATTATTTCGGTGAGTACCCTCCAGCACAAACCCGGGAGTCTTTGTATCTTTTTGACATTTTTGGGAGAAAATGGAAGTCATATTAACATTTCTGCCATTTCTATTTTGAACTAGACAAGTTTTTAACTAGGCACATGGTTTATATGCTTCACTAAATTAGCATTGTTGTATTTGTACTATTTAGTATTTAGAACTGTTATTTAAAAGACACAACATCAAATGCACATTGTATGGCGACATAAATTAAATTGTAAATTATTTGATGTTCTATACAGTATTTTACATTGAAGTCAATACATTTTTAAGTCATTATGTAACAAATTTGCCATTTCTACTCTGACAGTCTTATATTTAACCTCCTGGGATCCCCGCATGACTGCTGTGTATTTTTCATTTCCCTTTTGGTTTGTAACTAACAGCATCTACCAAACAAGCAAAAAAAAAAAAAAAAAAAAAAAAAGAATTTCTAGAGCAAATAGTTTTCCTAAAAATGTATGTCCACATGTGTGGACAGCGAGACTAAGTTGTGAAATTTTAAATAATACCAAGCTATAGAAAGTCAGATTTTCATCATGTTTCCAGGAGTGTTGATTATTCATGTTACAGACATTACATCAGAAATTATCATAATTAATCTTGATTCAAAGTAATGTCCAGCATCATCCAATCACTGTCAACCATGTTAAAATAAAATGATACATTATAAATTCTGAATCTATGTACTGATTATCATTGTCACATGTCTGTCAAACATGTTGAGTGATCCAAACATCATCTGCAGCCTGAAACTGAACTTTTGATCAGATTTTAGGAGTGAATGCACTTAACTGCATAGAGAGATATATGATGCTCCCTTGCTCCCTATTTAGTGAATGACTTAACCTCCAGTGTGCTGTCTGTCTGCACTGGTCTCAGAACAGTTTGAAATGCACCTTATTTTCATCCTAACTCCATATAAAGCCTCTGAAAGACACATTTATCAGTTTTTGGATGAACTCATTTATTCTCAATATGATAATACACAGTAAATATAGGAATGCATTTATTAATGTTAATGAATAGAACCGTATTGTACAGTGATAACATAATAAAATATAACAAAATGTATATTAAAATGAAGCGAAATGACCCACAGATGTGTTAAAGTATTTTTTTCTAATTTTGAGGAAATGCAGTTCCAGTGTCCACATATGTGGACATCATGTTTATCAGAGCGCTGACACACGAAAAATGAACGGATCTTTTAAAGCAGCATATCAAACAAAACTAGAGACGCTACTCTTTACAACCAAATAGGTTTCAATGTAAAAACATAAAGATGTTTCTTACCAGAGGAACTTTTTTGGCGCTGCACCCGTAGAAGCATTTCACAGAAATCGACGGCATGCTGTTGTTACGTGACTCGATGCGCCAGAAGTTCAACACTTAAATGACAGTCTAGAGTCTTATGAACAGCATTCAGTCAGTTTTATAATAATTTAAATAATGTGTTGCGTATAGCGAAGCCAAAATACAACATCCACGCATGTGGACGCGGAGTCGCACGAGGTTAAACGTGATGCTGAATTAACGGCTTCTTTCATACTCAATGAACCACAAGTATTTATTTGTTTTATTTTGTGTCTTTTGGGGGAAAAGTATCCTGAACCCCAAAATGATATATAAGTTGTCACTCTAAAGAATGCCGTAGGAAGAAAAAGATGGAGACTTTTCTTGAAGTCTCCAGATGTTTCTCCTGAGAAAAAGATCCCAGTCATCTCAGCAGAGTTTCAGAAGAGATCTCAACCAAAGTGTGCAATCAAAAGTCACGGGATCTCAACATGAACTCAAACATTTCTCTTTAAATTCGCCCAAGATCAAATGATCTGAGCTATGCTATCCACGTTCATTTGTAATAACTTGAACACATGAAACATAAAGAAGAGAAACGACAGGTGCAATTTTCCTGGAAACAGGTATTACACTTGATATTAGATATTTCCGGTGAAGCTACAATTGTTTTAACATTTGGAAAAGCAAGACGCCTTCAGGGAACTGATGTTGTTTCACTGTTGAACAAACATGACGTGTCTCGGGTCTTGAGAATGAGTGTAGAAGGACCCAAGGCTCAGCCAGTGTCAACATTACTCGAGGTTTCAGGAGTTCACATTCAGGAGGTTGCCCAGGAGTTACACCACATACCTGCCAACCGTGATGTAACGTGACCTGTGAAGATCTGTTCTTAAAAATTCACTCAGGTTAAAAAACAAAAACAATGTCATCAGAGCTATCGGAGAATACAACTGTTCTACTAATTCTGCTCTTGACCGTTTGATTGTGTAAAACACTGTTTATCTTTCATAATTTCCACATTACCTATGCTGAAAACAGCCATAATGTATGAAAATAAATAGCTTCTACTCAGAAATGTACATATTTATAACATTTGTAGCGTTACTTAATTTGCATTAATGTGTATAACACAAAATATCACTTTTAAGGTGAACTTAGAGTGATACATGAAGTAAAAGAATAATTGTCTTTGGCTTAAAAATCCATAAAATTACGATTTTAAGTACTACTAACTCAAACGATCAAGTACAGAACTGAGGTTGTGGGGAATACCCATAAGCCTTTGCACTTGAATAATTAAAGCATGTTTATTTGGTCAAAAAGAACTTATGTGGGCATTTAATTAGTTGTTATTTAGAATTCATAGAGATTTTAGCTCTTTTTAGTATTACTGATGTTGTTTGACTGTAATTAGTTGGTTTGTGTAAAGTCACCATTATGGTGATTAGTGTTCCCTTAGGTTAATTAACCCTTTAAGCTCGGATGCACCCGCCACAAGAAAAATAAACAAACATCGAAATATTAATAACTACAGTGTTTACCCACACAAAATAGGCATTGTTTGAAAGCTTAGAAGCTCTACTTTACAATGCATGTAGGCATTATTACTAGAATTGAACAAGTGCTTTGAAATTTGCAGATAAATCAGAAGTGTTCTATTTTGATAATTTATTAAAAAAAATTGCACTGTACATATTATTGTAATCAGTAAAAACATCAAACTGATCAAATATCCATGTGTCATATGTTGTTAGAAAGCTCCCAAAGAGTAAAATACAACCAGTCTATTTGTTTTACTTACACTCAAAAATATAGCGAGTAATAGATAGGTATATGTCTTTGACAGTTATGTTGGTGTTGCTTATTTGTCACGTTTTTGCTTATAACTTCACAAAAATAAACATCATCTATCACATAACATTATTTAGAGGAGGTGATTATCTTTCAAACGAGCCCACACACAAGATAATCAGATGTATAGATCATTAGATAATCCACATGAAGCACAATGTTACATATGGCCACCAGGAGATGGCGCCAAATACATGACACAGACTCAATGATGACACAAATGACACAGAATGAAACTCATTCTGTGAACTCTCATTACTAAAATCATGTCTGCATGCTATGCAAACCTTTAGTCATTGTTGTGTTTGCATGTGTAATTAGTTCTTATGTACAATTATTATGTTTTATTTGTTTGGAGAGGCTTTTGGACACTATGATCAATTATTTTTGCAATGTTATAACTTTTTATTGCTTTGTCGTATAAACAGAACATTTTTCTCAGATACAGTTGACATGATTGGGAACAAAACAAAAGCAGTTTTTCGGAGCCACCTTATTTACACCCAGAGATATATAATGCCAATTAAGAAAAAAAGTACATTTATGGCTAATTTTTTTGTGTGTGTGATTTTTCAGCAGTTTCTTAGGCTGAGAGTCTCAGAATGTATCATAATCTATATCATTAAAAAATCTTGAAACGTCTTTACAATGGCACCAAACGCTTGAACCTCCTTTTTTTTGGGGGGGGGGGGGGGGGGGTCAAGTCGTAAGCCTTAAATTTCGGGGATGCCACTGAAACAGGAAATCTTTAAAAACACCTTCAGAGGTTAAAGTTGGATCCTGTTTAATCCACGTGATTATTTCCTTTAGAGTCCATAAAATTAAGTTGGAACAATGATATTAATTTTAATTTGAAACAACTTGTTATTAGTTGTTAACTCTTATTCATGTGACACCTTTTTAAGTAAATAAAGTTGAGTGAAATAATACATTTGTGTATATCTAACAAAGGTTTTCTAGTTGTGCTGACTTAATATGACCATAAGTTGAATTTACTTAAAAAGCATAATGCAGAAATGCTACGTGTGTATTTTAAGTAAATCCAATCACATAATTTTTTGCATTGTAATTATGTTGTTTCTTAATCCAAATAATCACCCTCCATGTTAAGTATAGCATAATAAACCTAGATTTTTTGTTAGTTTTAGTGTCAGTGGTGCTTGCCTATCTCATAAAGAATAAAACTAACACTTGAACAATCGCTGTAGTCGTTATGTAGCAACTTATCAACATAAGTGCTTAAATCACACAGTGGTTTCTGGTGTAATTTATTGTATGTTGTAGACCAAATGTGAAAGTATCTTCAAGTAATGTTGTTAACCACAGACCTTGCTCTTAAATCAAAATCTGCTATTCTAAAAACCCAATTCCCAAGGGAACCCATGGCTCGAAAATGCAAATTCTCAATGGGTTTTAGGAATACTAACTGAACAGGGATGGGGCTTTAAAGTCAGATTAGTCCTGGATCATCTTTGACTAGTCTGTTTAATTTAATTCATCTCATCAGTGCTGTTACTCTAACAAACATATATTACATATAAACTAGCTTATATTTGTTGAGTTAGCAGGGGTTTGGTCCATTGCAGGTTGGTAATCATGCACTCACCCAAACCTTTATTCCCACCCCTTCCACTTGATTACTCATAATGTAATTTTAATTTAAATTGCAGTGTCAAAGGCTTTTGCTCTCATGAAAAGTGAGCCCAGATTGGCACTGTCGAAGCTGCTCTCTTGGTTGAGAGGAAATGCATCTGACATCACCGGGACGCCAGCGCCGGCCAGAGTCGAGATAAACAAAAGCTGCTGCTCTTTACAGGGCATGTTAACATGGTACGGATGCTCATGAAGAGCCAGCGTGCAGCTAGCGCAGGAAGCGTCCATTTATTTAGTGCATTCATTAGCTCTGACTGGTGAGTGTACAGTGTGTTTCTGATCATATCTGCACTAGTGCTGCTGTAAATTAGTTATTTACTCAAGCAGAGTGACTTTTAAACTGTAATTTCTGTGCCATTAGAGAATTTGCAAAAATAATGAGTGTGCTCAAACAGGTTCCCCAAACAGACCCTTTACATCCCACCCCCCATCCTTCATTAGTCAGACAAACCTGTAGTCCCGCCTCAAACTCATTTCATTGGTTGAGTCAATGGTGTCATGTTCGACCCCTCAACCAAACAGATTGCAATTCCGTTTGGTGCTGCTAGTGGCACAGAAATCGCACACTATTAATTTTCTTAATGCATGTGTCTGATTTATGCTACGTTATTCCAAATAAGAAAAATATTTGTCTTTGTAATCTTTCATCAAAATGTAATAACGAGGGTTGAGAAGGTTACTTTTAAAAAGTATTCCGCTACAGATAACAGAATACATGCTGTAAAATGTAATTTGTAACATATTCCGTTAGATTACTCAAGGTCAGTAACATATTCTAAATACTTTGGATTACTTCTTCAGCACTGGCAAATGTTTTCACTAGTTTTGACTATAAACAAGTAAATAAAGTAAGAAAATTCACTTATATTAAAAAAAAAAAACATTCTCTGGGGGTCTGGGTATCTCCGTGAGTATTGACGCTGTCTACCACCCCCAGAGTTGCGAGTTTGAATCCAGGGTGTGCTGAGTGACTCCAGCCAGGTCTCCTAAGCAACCAAATTGGCCCGGTTGCTAGGGAGGGTATAGTCACATGGGGTAACCTCCTCGTGGTTGCTATAATGTGGTTCTCGCTCTTGGTGGGGCGTGTGGGGAGTTGTGCGCAGATGCCGCGGAGAATAGAGTGAAGCCTCCACACGCGCTTCGTCTCTACGGTAACGCACTCAACAAGTCACGTGATAAGATGCGCGGATTGACGGTCTTAGACATGGAGGCAACTGAGATTCGTCCTCCGCCACCTGGATTGAGGTGAGTCACTATGCCACCACGAGGACTTAGAGCGCATTGGGAATTGGGCATTCCAAATTGGGGAGAAAATTTGGAATGCCCAATTCCCCCCGCCCCCCCCCCAAAAAAGATATCTAATGCTGTTTTGCTACTCAAGTAAATGTATCTTGTTTTAAGGACTTTTAGAGTGAACACAACAACATCCTTTTCTGATCGTATGTGGATTCTGTTCATATAATGATGCTGAAAATATATTATTAGTAGCTTTCTATATGATGTTAAAGGCTACATTGGTTAGCATTTCTTGTAAAAATACCCAAACCACATAAAATCGTGTATTTATTGGATTTATGTTTCATCTGTTAAAGTGTTTCTAACTGTTTTTGTTAAGCTGTAGAAACATGATGTAGCTCCTCTATTAAGCTCCTCAATGATGTCATATCCACCTTTGAAAGCGCTCATATGAATGAAACACATCAAAAGAAAGTGTTTCACTGCTGTTCAAACACAGATCGCATCATTTATATGGATAAATGTTTTCCAACTAAATAGACTAAACATTAAATGAAACAAATGACTATAAAATCACTGCTGATCACTGGCCATCAAGTGTTTGTTGCTTAGGTTATTTACAAAACAACTAAATGCATACAGTATGCCAGAACATACGCGTTCACATTTACGTAACAACCTGGCGGTCAATTCATTTCCTCACAAAAGCAGTTTATTCAGCACGCTGAAGAATCTCCTCCATAGACATCCATTTAAAAAACAGCCTCTGGTCTTCTCACCAGTGTATCACCGTGTAATGCTTTGTTTTGCTAGCAGGGTTTGAAATAAACACCCGCCAATCCGCCAAATGTGGGTAAAAATCAGCAGTGGCAGGTAAGTCCGTCACTCTTAAGTTTTTAGGGATTTTCCTACATTGAAAATTCTATGAATGTCGGGTGACTCAGAGCCGTTGCTGAAGCAAATTTTATGGTATCATAACTTACGCTTTGTTTTGCTAAAATTGCTAACCTTGACAACATATTCAAACTGGAAGTCGGTATGTTGTTTCCGAGAGTTCCAGCACACTAGGATCGGCTACATTATGCCAACTTACTGACAAGCGGCATCTCATATCAGACATTTTTGTATCGGCTCAAGTGTGTTTACATTTCCTTGCAGCACAACCAGAAGTGCGTTGCGTCAGCAGCGTGGGAAACCCAGGTTCAGATCCCGCATTGAATCCAGGAAGTAATCGCCGTCATATAATAAGTTAAGAGTGCGATTAGAACATGCCTTTGGCGCCCCCTGTGGACATTTCACCTGGAAAATGGAGCACACGCGTACCCATACGCCCCAACAACACTTACCGCTTTGGACACTGGGGCAGTGTTTCGAATTTCAGTAAACACAGACTGATTTTAGCTAAAGAAAAGTAAAAAATGTAAAATAATATAGATTATGATACATTCTGAGACTCTCAGCCTAAAAAACATTAAGCCAAATATGTACTTTTTTCCTTATTTTTCTTATTTGACATTATATATCTCTGGGTGTCTCCAAAAAATTGCTTTTGTTTTGTTCCCAATCATGTCAACTGTATCTGAGAAAATTTTTGTGTTGATACGACAAAGCAATCAAAAGTTATAGCATTATAAAAATTATTTATCCAAGTGTCCAAAAATGTCTCAATGCATCCAAAAGTCTCTCCAAACAAATAAAACATAATAATTGTACATAAGAACTAATTACACATACAAACACAACGACTAAAGGTTTGCATAGCATGCAGACATGATTTTAGTAATGAGATTTCACAGAATGAGTTTCATTCTGTGTCATTTAAGTCATCATTGAGTCTGTGTCATGTATTTGGCGCCATCTCCTGGTGGTCATATGTAACATTGTGCTTCATGTGGATTATCTAATGATCTATGCATCCGATTACCTTGTATGTGAAAGTTAATCACCTCCTCTAAGTAAAGTATGTGATATTTGATGTTCTGTGTATATTTTTTTAAGTTATAAGCGAAAACGCGGCACATAAGCAACACCAACATAATTGTCATAGACATATACTTAGCAATTATTCGCCATATTTTAATTATTCACCATCTGTGAGTAAATCAAATAGGCTGGTTGTATTCTACTCTTTGAGAGCTTTCCAACAACATATGACACATGGCTATTTGATTAGTTTGATGTTTTTACTGATTACAATAATTTGTACAGTGCAAATTTGTTTATAAATGATCAAAATGGAACAATTCTGATTTGTCTGCAAACTTCAAAGCACTTGTTCAGTTTTGGTCATAATGCTACATGCATTATAAAGTAGAGCTTCTAAGCTTTCAAACGATACCTATCTTGTTGGTCAAGACTGTAGTTATTTTTTAAATTTTTATCCCCTTTTCTCCCAATTTGGAATGCCCAATTCCCACTACTTAGTAGGTCCTCGTGGTGGTGCGGTTACTGTGGTGGAGGACAAGTCTCAGTTGCCTCCGCTTCTGAGACCGTCAATCCGCACATCTTATCACGTGGCTCATCAACATCATTGATTATAATGGGAGCGATCTGCTTTAGGCAAGACATGGCACTCGGGTCCAGTGTGAACAGTGTGTTTAAACATCTAACACTTTTAAAAAGAACTTCTAAGTTATTTCAAGTGTTTTGTTTGATTATATCTTAATTCGCCATTTGCGGAGTCACTGGTACCCCCTTAAAATAAATAAATTAAATAAATTAAATAGCTGTATGATGCTCCTGAGCTCTACAGATGAGACATTTCACAGCAGAAGAACTATGTTCTGTTATCGTGATGTATCCCGTGACACTAGCAGCGCGGGCTTCTGTTCCTTTAACATTTAGCAGTGGGGTTCACGAACGCTCACCACAGACAGTTGGAGTGGCCGCAGTTGGCCGCTCGGTGAGGCGTAGTGTAAGAGGTTTTAACTCTGCTAACCTTCCTCTGCCAGGACCACAGAGCCCTGCTGATGGGGTATATTGGAGCGGTGGGTTGCATCGCAGGCTTTGGCAAATGTCTGATGAGACGCGGATGTGATGATATTAAATTCTCCATTGCGTGCAGCCTCATGGAGTCAGATGAAGTAAATAAACACAAAGGTGTACTGCCTCGGACAGGTGTCGGAGACCTGCTCACACTGAGAGAGACACTTGATATTTGGTGGCACACTACTAAGGGTCCAAAAGGGCAGGTGAGCCTTTGCTAATTAGGTAGGACACACACAGATTCTCTCCCAGAAACACACTGATGAGAAATGCAGAATAATCAGGAAAATGTGATCTCATCTTCATCAAAGTCACAAGTATAGACAAACACAATGTGCTTAAGCTAACAACACACAAACAATTATAATCTTTCATGTCTTCATTAAACACATCCCATTAAACATTCAAAGTGCTGTGGAATAATTAAGTGAACCCTAGGATTTAATAACTGGTTGATCCTCCTTTGGCAGCAGTAACCTCAACCAAGTGTTTCCGATAGCTGCGGATTAGACCTGCACAACATTCAGAAGGAATTTTGGATCATTCTTCCTTACAGAACTGCTTCAGCTCAGCCATATTCTTAGGATATCTGGTGTGAACGGCTCTCTTGAGGTCATTCCACAGCATCTCTATTGGGTTAAGGTCTGGACTCTGACTGGGACACTCCAAAAGGTTGATTTTCTTTTTTTTTAAGCCATAAGCCATACATAGTGCTGCATGTTCTTCCCAGACAATTCAACCTTAGGGGCCGTTTACACGACAATGATTTCAACTAAAAACAGAAAACTTTTTATGAGTTTTGGCTGTTCGTTTACAGACAATGGCGTTTTGGGGCCTGAAAACCAAACTTTTGAAAACAGGTTTCAAAGTGCAAGTTTTTGAAAATGATGCCGTTATCGTCTCCGTGTAAACATACAAAAACGCGCATTTGAGAAAACGATGACGTCATGCGCACGTGTATTACGTGTTATATAAAGAATGAAGGATTGATAGGCATCAATTTGAGATGTATAATTATCAATATGAATACTGGTGTCTGTACAAATAACAATAATCAATAATTTATTCATTTGGAGTGTTTTGTATGGAGTGTGAACATTGTACAGTAGGCAGAACCTGCAATTTGAAAATCTTGAAATTAATGTAAGGATTCAGATGGGAAAAATGTATTTGTATTTTAAATGTTAATTATTTATTTATTTACTTAATTTTATTTGATGTACCTTTACCCTGCAATTCATTCACCCACTGCTTATGTATAAAGCCTATAAACAGAGATGTGATGCCATGTACAGTATTCAATGATATGCTTAGAAGCAGTGAAAATGCATGTTAGATCCAGTGTACACAAGACCTCTCTCTCCATCAGATGATATCCATATATCAGAGTTCTGTCTGATATCCAAAACCAGTCAACATCAACAGCTTATGTTAACTCACTCTCCTACCAGCCCAAGAGTCAGCAGGGGGAATACAGAAGAAGGCAGGAGATGAAGTGATGGTAAAAATGAGTTTATTGAATAATCTAGAGAGTTCAGTCTATAGGCATGCGCACGAGTACTTCAAAACAACATACGAGACATTCAAAACTACAATGGTGGACTACAGGACTGTGTTTGTGCTGCTCAAGATTTTGAGTTTATTGACGATTCTCCAGCAAAGTAATTGTAGTAATAAAGCAACCTCATCGTCCGTCCAGACAAAACTGCTCGATGCTTTCGCCATCTTCATTGTTTGTATTCACCGCTCTGTGGAAGAATGCTTATGTGCGCAGGCGCGTAGTGTTTCTTTACAAAGTGTCATCGCCAACTACTGGCCTGGCATGCATAATACAGCGCTTTTACTCGTTTTCGCGGATCCGTGTGAACGGGCATCGTTTTGACAACGTTGTCGTCTGTACGCGAAACTTTTCAAAAACGCAAAGGAAAAACGTTTCCGTTTTTAGTACATCGTTGTCGTGTAAATGTACCCTAAGTTTCATCAGTCCACAAAACATTTTCCCAGTAGCGTTGTGGAGTGTCAAGATGGTCTTTGGCATACTTCAGGCGTGCAACAATGTCTTTATTGGAAAGCAGCAGGTTCCTTCGTGATGAACACCATACCTATTTAATGTTTTCCGTATAGTAGACTCATGAACAGAGATGTTCACCAATTCCAATGATTCCTACAAGTCTTTATCTGTCACTCTAGGTTTCTTTTTTACCTCATTGAGCATTCTGCGGTGTGCCCTTTGAGTCATCTTGACTGGACGGCCACTTCTAGAGAGAGTACCTATAGTACTAAATCATCTCCATTTATAGACAGTTTGTCTAACTGGGGACAGATGAATATCTAAACTCTACGAGATATCTTTGTAACCCTTTCCAGCTTTATGCAAAGAAATATTTCTTGATCGTAGGTCTTTTTAGCGAGGTATGCGAGGTATGGTCCACATCAGCAGATGCTTCTTGTGAATAGCAAACTCAAAATGTTTGAATGATGTATTCAGTATGTACAAGAACAATACAATAATTGTGTTATTAGTTAAAAAGATTGTGTTTGTTCATTATTGTAACTTAGATAAAGATCAAACCAGATTTTAAGACAAATTTATACATAAATTCAGGTAACTCACATACTTTTTCATGTCACTGTATTATAAGACATTTCAGTGTAAAAGCGATTCTGATTGTTATTTAAGAGCTCCCCTGAGAATTTGGTGAAATCAGCTGTCAGCACACAAATCAGTGATCGACTTGCCCTCTTAAACACCTGTGATGATGTGATCTTTGTCAGGTTTGTTGAAAACAGCAGTCAGATATCTGATGTTATTTCACTCTGCTTACAAGCTGTTAAAAAACATCAAAGACCCCTTGAAAATGTCTTACGAGCGCAGTTTTCTTTCCTGTGATGTCGTATTTCCTATTGAAACAGAAAGTTGGGATGAGACCTATCAAAGTCACTTTTTAAAAATAGCCAATAACCTATTCTGGGTTCAATACAAGTTCAGCTCAATCGACAGCATTTGTGGCATAATGTTGATTACCACAAAATTAAATTTCACATTGCAATACAAATGCTGTCGATTGAGCTGAACTTGTATCAAACCCGGAATATTCCTTTAATTCCTTTGCTGCTTACTAGTCAAAGTCGGGTGGTATATGGGGGAGGGACATTCTCACTGTAGAGAGCATTTGATTGGACAAAAGTTTAGATAGCCATGAGTGCAAGATGATGTCAACAATATTTTGATATTAGGAGTGAGATTTTAATATATCTGCAAAAAGTGATTTTAAGTTCATTTGATGTTCAATGTTCATTTTATTAGTACACTAGCATATAGAGATAACCTCAAAGCTAACAGATATCAACAGTTTGAATTTTATGGGATTACATTAAGTATGCAAATATAGAAGTGAGTGCTTGCACTCAAAAAATAGCTCTTTGGCTTAACTTGATTCAATCGTGGACCGTGGTTTCACGAGTTTGAAATGAGTGTTCTTAACTTAAAATTACTATGTAATCTCAACACAAACACTATGTGTAGAAAGACTCTAGTTGAAAAATTTGACGTGTTAATGTATCTCAAATAAACCTCTTTTATTTCTTCATGTACTAACTAGTGAAAGTGAATGTTAGCTTGCTAAATGCATGCTTTTTAGGTAGAGTATGTTTCTGGTCTTACCCGTGGTCAAATCATTGTAATGCATGGCTTCTCTTTTATTCTTCTTTATGCTTACACATGTGTACATGTGTAAATTGTTTGTTTGCTAATGTTTGTAATACGATTGTGGCTGTACGTTCATTTGTGCTTGTGGTTCGGACTGTCTGATTGCTTTAACTGCATCAGAGGTGTAACAGCAGTGACGCAAAGTCTTAGATGTTTCTGCCTTTAAACTTTATATGTGGTTTCAACTTGTGTGGGAAATTCAACACCAAAGACGTACAAACAGCTACAACAGACATTCAGCGATAGACTGTGGTACAACTCACCTTTACAGTTGCACAACTGCATTAAACATTAAACGTGTTGTGTGAGAATTACACAGTCATGGCGGGTAACACTGTAAACAGTGGGTGGTGGCTTTCAAAGAGTTCTGTATTTCACTTGAATCTATAGGCTATTTTCAAAGTTTTTCACTATTATAGAAACACATTTTCATATACATAGCTTATTGCTCTTTTCTACTCTTGTATTTTTTTTTATCTTGTTGTCTTAAAATTAAACTTGCTGCAAGCTGCAAGCGATTTTTATTTTCATGGAAAGGTATGCAACAATTTTTACTACTCCCTGAAATATAATTATATTATATATGTATTACTGAAATAAGTGTTGTGAGATATCTCGCCAGTCTCTGTGACAGCTCTAGACTCTGTAAACAGCAAACAAAAGTCAATGACGTTTCTTCCCTGTCAATAATTTTGTGGGTTCTCATAGTATTGAAGTTTCAGCGAATTATTGAGGCTTAATGCCATTTTTATGCCATGTTGTTCATAACAGTTGTCAGTTGAGGGCGCTATTTTGCTGCTGTTGTTTTTAACAATTGTTTCTGCTCTCAGTAAAGCTCATTTGGTATCTTTGGAGGGCGGGGTTTTGGAAAGGGGGGCGTGGCTAATCCAACAACTCAGATTGTGGAATGGCTAAAGTCGCTTACAGCACCTTTAAGGGGAAGAAATCAAATTTGTAATGAATTGATGAAAATACAGGTGAAAACACGGGTGAGTTCTTACACTGCAACATCTGATTTGTGATGAATAATTAATAAACTGCTTACAAAGATTGTCCATCTGAAGTGACATAATATTTCATATTTTGTGTCTAAACACATTTAATGTGTGTTTTTTGAATATATTTGGGTGTAAAAAAAATCAAATTGTATGTTTCAGTGCACTGTAAAACATCATAATCTTTTTTCTTTTTTTTGGGGGGGGGGGGGGGGGGGATTTTTCCCCTTTTTCTCCCAATTTGGAATGCCCAATTCCCAATGCGCTCTAAGTCCTCGTGGTCGCATAGTGATTCGCTTCAGTCCGGGTGGAGGAGGACGAATCCCAGTTGCCTCCGCGTCTGAGACCGTCAACCCGCGCATCTTATCACGTGGCTTGTTGAGCGCGTTGCCACGGAGACATAGCGCGTGTGGAGGCTTCACGCCATCCACCGCGGCAACCACGCTCAATTCACCACACGCCCCACCGAGAACAAACCACATTATAGCGACCACGAGGAGTTTACCCCATGTGACTCTACCCTCCCTAGCAACCGGGCCAATTTGGTTGCTTAGGAGACCTGGCTGGAGTCACTCAGCACACCCTAACATCATAATCTTAATCAATATCTAAACATCATTTAAACAAGACAAATTTACCTGAGAGGAGAAATTGCACAAAATATTAAGACTGTATCTTAAATATAGGCTATAACAATATTTTGTTTTGTTCCACTGGCAGATTATTTCACTTGTTTTAATTCGTCACTACATTTATTATTTAACGGTGTGGTAACAGTGTGGAAAATAAATGAAGACTGTGTTCATAAATGTTTGATTTATTATATATATCATACATCTAATTAATCAATAAGTATACTGTATGCATCCTGAATGACATCTGCACTTTTTCGAGAATTTTAGTGTGTAATATTAATTGTTTATTGTTCCAATATGACATTTTTAATTTAACTTATTACCTTTCCATGACTGTCAATGCATACCACATATAGCCTAGTGTTTTGAATTAAGATATATATTTCCCAAATTATTTTACTGACTTTTTAATTTACCAAAGAACCTGATCTATATTACAATAATGTCACTTTTGCTGCATTTTTTTTAAATTGCTGTATCAATCAGAATTTTTAACCAACGGTTTTAATCAACATTTGCCTTGTTTTGTTGTATTTAACTTTAAAATTCGCCTTTCCGCTGCTTCTATCATCAAACGATCTCTTTTATGCCGTGTGTAGTTCAGTTCTAGCGGAAGAGAACTACAACTCCCATGATGCTGATTTCCGCTGTTGAAGACGTCAGCGGAAGTGGAACAGTCTTCTGTAAAGCACGCAACGCAGAGAGTCACATTGGACATTGATAAATGTTTTGTAATATTATATTGACTCATGTTTGATCATTAATACATTTCAGACAGTATCATCAGTGTAAATGGACCCGGATAAAGAAAGTACTGTACTCTGTGTATGTCTGAACATTATAACTTGAATAACAGTATAAAGTTGATGTTTTGAAATTGTTTACACCCGACAGTTAGTTGTCAGTAACTAGTTGGTTAGTTGAACATTACAAAGTTCTTTAGTGGTATCTGGCGCATCACTTTCGTCAGCATGTTGAATTGACGTCATAAAAATACTATGACGTAAAAAGGATAGTCATATAAATTAATGGTTAAGATTCCAATGTAATCACTCCTGGTGGTTTGGATGTTACATCACACCCTGAAGGGTTAAAATGGCTTTTGAAAATCATCATGCATCAAAGAGTTAAAATAATTATTGCTATATAATGAAATTAACATTCATTTTATAATGCTGTAATATCACTGTCAATCATTTGCATCGAATCTGTGATGTCCTGCTGCACTACTGTGATCAGTTAGGGGTATTTTAATTATATTAATTAATGTTTTTATCATATGTTTTGACTTTTTACAGAGGAGCCTCATTTGAGACATGGAGAGAGATGTGCTGATCCTGAAGATGATGCGTGAGAAAGCCAAAGAGAGATGTGTCCAGCACGTCAACGGTATGAACCTGACGAATCTACAGATTTAATCAAATGACCGCATGCAATATAAATGGTCACATTTTCGCTTTTGCTTGAAATCTTCCCCTTACTGGGTTAACATTCACATAACACAAATCAAACAAAACCTCAAAAAGATCAAAACTTCTCTAGACGTCCAGGTCATATTTCATGGCAAAATCAAAAGAAAAAATAAATTAAGTTGTAAAGTATTTATACATCATGGTGGTTTTAGTTGTACCGCCTTTAATGTATGTTGATTTTAATTAACCCCTTAAACTGTGGTGAATTTTTGCAATTTTTCACACTCAAATGTAAAAGCTCACCATTCACACATACTGTGGACTAATTGCAAAAATTGGTCTCATTTTTCAGAGAACTGCCCAAATAAAAATAAAAAAACAGTTATTCATAAATAATATTGTATGCGTTTATAATCCTTGATAAACAGATCTAAATTTCTTTTGTCCTAACTTTGTAAACATGTAATTCAGGTTCT
The DNA here is from genome assembly GCF_019703515.2 of Myxocyprinus asiaticus. Lineage (NCBI taxonomy): Eukaryota > Metazoa > Chordata > Actinopteri > Cypriniformes > Catostomidae > Myxocyprinus > Myxocyprinus asiaticus. The sequence continues at coordinate 953,484 of NC_059359.1, forward strand.
GTTCACTCTACCTCACTTTGAAAAGTCTCATTTTATTCCACTAGATGGCAGAAAGCACTAGAAAAAAATATGTTTTCTCTAGCACATTCCATCACAATATACAGATCTGAAATGTAGGTGGTGCTCTAATATATTTTATCCCTCACAGATGTGCTCGTCCATAGACATTCAGTCTAATGTTCAGTTCAAGCAACACCCTCATTATTTCATTAAATATCTCGGTCTCTGAGTGGACTATAAGATCAATCTAGGGGTCATTAGAAAGCTGAGCGAAGGTATAACATAGTCGATAACAGATTTTCTGAATTATTTTTACATGCTTTTCTTGCTGGATGGCATATTTTGTTCTGGACAACTAAGATATAACATTGGATTATTCAGCCAAGCAAGCTCACAGACAACTAAACAATGGCTTATTTTTAGAGAACTTCCTATGGTAAAAGCAGATATAAAGTTTTTGACTATTTGGAACAGCAGTTATCAGTGCATAAAAGAGACGTTTGTATTTGATGATTACAGAAATCATATTTCACTTTGTGATTCTTTTGAAAATCTTTCGATCTGTGGTATTAGTGCAACAAAATAAACTGCACAGTCACATTCCTGAGAGTGAGAGCTTTCATTTGATATATGACTTGTCCAATTAGATGCTATGTGAAGGACTTTTATTTTCATATAAATATTTGTACCCCATTACCTCAAGGGGGCGCTAATTTTCAACGCGAATGTTTTGAGGCCTTATTTTGTTATTTAAAGTAACATAAATACAGAAGTGATGGTTATCTCTGAAATGTTCAGATTCTAAGCTTTCAAATGATACCTCGTATGCTTGACTTATGTATATGTAGACTTTAACGTTTTAAGCGTAAACTTTTTTCGGGATATAGCGCACCCACTTTGGACACGCCGGCGGGTCCATAGAGTTTAAGGGGTTAAAAAAATAGACTAGGAGATGAACCTCATTACTGCATTACAGTAAGGAAAATCTAATGAGCATCACCACTGAGAATAAAGAGATTTAAAAACAAGCATGTCCAGATGCATTACAGTAATGTGAATTTTGAGAGACGAGTTTCATTGTCATAAAAGTAGTCACAGTGCAAAAACTCTTTATGGACTTTTGTATGAAAAACTGCTTGTTATATTCCTCATTTGTAAGTCACTTTGGATAAAACATAAAAGTGTCTGCTAAATAACTAAAATGGTCCTAAAATAAGCTTTGTATTCTTTAGGTATAATATAATTTCTTATTTTTTTTCTTTCTTTCGATTTTGGGGTGAAATATGAGCTTGAGTTTTGTGAGAATCTGAGGTCAAACACAGGCTGCTTTTACATGTTGCATAAGAAAATCATCAATTTAATGAGTGTTTTGAAACTAAATCTGGTTAATTATTAAAGGTTTACTGCCTTATGTTGTGGTCGACTGACTCAAGGTGCATTATGGGATATCAGTTATCAGTTACTGCTGTGAGCCACTCGTAACCCCTGCACACAATCACCCTGCACATGTCAAAGGCTCTCACTCGGGTGAAGAGCGCTGGGGTTTACTCAAATCTCAATGAGTTGTAACCTCAATGTGTAGCCACGCAGGTAACAGAAAATTGGTGACAGGTCATCATAACAGTTCACACCTATTACTGTTGAACGTAGTGAGCTGCTTCGCTGTCTACTATCTTCGTAGTCAGTTATCTTTTAACTAGGGCTGTCAATTGATTAAAATTTTTAATCAAATTAATTACATGGTATGCTGATTAATTAATCACAGACAGGCCCAAGCTTAAAGGGTTAAGGCAACGTCCTAACCCCAATGGAACCAAACGAGTGACTGATTTGAAATGCCTTTATTGGACACATTTGTGTGTGTGTGTGTATGTGTGCGTGTGTGTGTGTAAAAAGTTGCCTGGGTGGGCAGGTTTTGGAACAGAGCATTTGTGTTGAACACTCGGTGAATGGTCGTTTACATCAGTCTTTAAACTCCAAGTCTGAGACCACAGTAGTCATATTATATACCAAATGTCAGTTTGATTGATGAGGGGGCGTGGCCGGAAGTAGTTGACAGATGTTTATGTTTGATAGCAACAGCCAGAAATGGTTTTGACAGGATGTGTGTATGGTTGATAATAATAGACCTGATGTTTTGACAGGATGTGTGTTTGTGGTTACAGGATGTGTGTTTGACCTCTGGTTTGTCCGGTGATTGACCATTGGTTTGTGACCAAAACAAAAGGGGATCTGGCATCCTCGTGGTGAAATGGGGAGTGTCCATGGAATGGCCCAGGCATGAGCGGGGCCCGACGGCCGCACGCGCTCCCCTCCTGGGTCCGAGGCGCATGGGGTGCGGCATCGCTGGCGGCCTGTATTCCCTACCGCAGCAGGTGAGAGGGGAAAGCAGCCCGACCTCTAGCCCGTCGACCGCAGCGCATGCTGTTCTCCCCAACGACACATCTAACTCGCACCAGGGGTCTGAGGAGCGGGTCGGGCAACGCATCTATCTCGGCCGAACCCTCCCCACTCTGATCCTGGGCCTGCGAGGATGCCAGTTGTTATCCTCCAAACACACATCCGGCTATTGTTATCTCTCAAACACACATCCGGCTATTGTTATCCTCCAAACACACATCCGGCTATTGTTATCTCTCAAACACACATCTGGCTATTGTTATCCTCCAAACACACATCCAACATTTATGTTATCAAACATAAACATCTGTCAGGTACTTCCGGCCATGCCCTCTCATCAATCAAATGTACATTTTGTATATAATTTGACTGTAGACCACATTTAATCTTGGATTTTTTTATTTGTTTTTACATTTAAACCAGGATATAGTACCTAGTTAAACCTAGTTTTAGGATTTGAAAAAAAAAGTGAAGTTATGATGTAAAATAAGAAATATTTCAGGTTCTGCACTATTTCTGGGTCACTAATGAAATGTTCTGAAATTAGTGACATTGATCATATTAACACTTTAAACAGACAGTCAGATTTTCTTGATTTATTGAAGCACACAAGATGCTCTTGTTCAAATCACGTTGATAACGTGAACCCGAGGAAGTCTGAAATTCATGTTGATAATATATTTTGTCATTAAATAATTTGTTTTAAAATAGAAGAATGCAAAATAGCAACATTTTCATGAGTGTTTTCAGGCTTTTGAACCACTGAATATTGGTGAAATAATCCACTTTTGGCTAAATGCATGTCAGTGCGCATTGCTTAATAAAAATTGTAGCTGCTCACACTTGTATTGGTTTAGTTGTTGTAACACATCATGTGCTGTTGGAATGTGATAGGTTGTCATGTATTGTCTGTTTCTCCACACCTGCAGTGTCATGTGTGATGGTGTTGTGGAAACCCCCATGCAGAAGTTTGCTCATTGATTTCACACCTCCACCCGTGCAGCGCTAAGACGGATGCATTGTTTGCGTGTTCTCGTGTGCAGGGGCAGCTCCTTACACACAACGTGACAGTGGTTTCTTTAGTTTGACAAAGACCACAGTGAACAGGAGAATTGGCTGCATATTTGAAATCAATTTAGTGTTAATAGTGTGAGAGTGTTTTGGGCCAGCTGACAGATCAGGCTAGTGCTGTGTTGTCACTTAATCTTACAATCGTTGATCCTGTACTATTGATCCAATACATTATTTTAATACATGTTGGTTTGGTGGTTGATGTCTCATCTGTGCATGCTATTCCAAAGAGAATAATGTCTTTGTAATCTTTCATCAGAACTTCCTCCATCTCTGAAACGACTTTCCTTTTTTGGTTGATGCCATCAAGTCTTCTTATTTTTCATCCAGCTGTTTGTCATATAGAGACACTTTACACATCCCGTCAATTTTACATGTATAAAATCAAGTCCTGCCCTATATTTTTCTCGTTGAATATCCTGGTTAACTTGAAAATATGTGAAATGTTCACTTTAAACATTGTTGCAAATTCTGCTTATTTAAATATTTTACCAGGGCTAATAGAGATGACATAGCAGCAGTTTGTAAGAGTTAAAAATTATAAACAAATCAGTAATGTGATGTTTTTTTAAACAGTATTGAAGGAGTTCCCATCTATGCCTGGCACTTATTGGCTGCTTTTCTTTATTATTCGGTCAAAGTCATCCATTTCAAAAACTTTTTTTTTTTTTTAAATACAATTTTAGTTTTGTAATGAAATAAATTAATATGTTGGCACAATTATATTTTTGTCTACAAAACTCATTTGAAACATTTAAAAATACGCCTTCAGATCAAAAGATTTTTAATATCATGAGAAACATTTCAGTCAAGTGACCCCAAACGTTTGAACAGCAGTGTGTATATATGCAGCTCTGGAAAAAATTAAGACACCACTGCAAAATTATCAGTTTCTCTGGATTTACTTTTTATAGGTATGTGTTTGAGTAAAATGAACATTATGAATGCTATGAAGCACCCCCAGATCATCACCAATCATCCACCTGGTCATCTAATGGTTAGACGGAGACCTTGAGAGGTCTCGCACCGACTGTGAAATTTGGTGGAGGATCGGTGATGATCTGGGGGTGCTTCAGCAAGGCTGGAATCGGGCAGATTCGTCTTTGTGAAGAATGCATGAATCAAGCCATGTACAAGGTTATCCTGGAAGAAAACTTGCTTCCTTCTGCTCTGACAATGTTCCCCAACTCTGAGGATTGGTTTCTTCCAGCAGGACAATGCTCCATGCCACACAGCCAGCTCAATCAAGGTGTGGATGGAGGACCACCGGATCAAGACCCAGTCATGGCCAGCCCAATCTCCAGACCTGAACCCCATTGAAAACCTCTGGAATGTGATCAAGAGGAAGATGGATGGCCACAAGACATCAAACAAAGCCGAGATGCTTGAATTTTTGCACCAGGAGTGGCATAAAGTCACCCAACAGCAATGTGAAAGACTGGTAGAGAGCATGCCAAGACACATGAAAGCTGTGATTGAAAATCAGGATTATTCCACCAAATATTGATTTCTGAACTCTAAGTTAAAACATTAGTATTATGTTGTTTATAAATGAATATGAACTTGTTTTCATTGCATTATTCGAGGTCTGAAAACACTGCATCCTTTTTGTTATTTTGACCAGTTATATTTTTATGTGAGAAAAAGCATATTTTTTATTAAATGTTAATTTTTTTTTCTATGTATATATAAAGGTATATAGTAAAAAAGCATTTAAAAATATACACAGTACATTCATTTTTTATCAAAACATTTTTTTGCATTTATATATACTTACCCCATAATGACAAAGCAAAAAAAGGAAAGCTGAACGCAGCAAAATACAGAGATATCCTTAATGAAAACCTGATCCAGAGCACTCAGGACCTCAGACTGGGCTGAAGGTTCACCTTCCAGCAGGACAATGACCCTAAGCACACAGCCAAGACAATGCAAGAGTGGCTTAGTGACAACTCTGTGAATGTCCCTAGAGTGGCCCAGCCAGAGCCCGGATTGAACCCAATCGAACATCTCTGGAGAGATCTGAAAATGGATGACGGTCCTCATCCAACCTGACAGAGCTTGAGAGGATCTGTAGAGAAGAATGGCAGAAAATCCCCAAATCCAGGTGTGCAAAGCTTGTCGCATCATACCCAAAAAGACTTGAGGCTGTAATCGCTGCCAAAGGTGCTTCAACTAAGTACTGAGTTAAGAGTCTGAATACTGATGTCAATGTGATATTTCAGTTTTTTCTTTTTAATAAATTTGCAAAGTTATCCAAAATCTGGTTCTTGCTTCGTCATTATGGGGTATGGAGTGTAGATTGATGAGAAGAAAATTTAATTTAAAGCATTTTAACATAAGGCTGCAACATAACAAAATGTAAAACAAATGATGGGGACTGAATACTTTATGAATGCACTGTATAGTATGTTAATTTTGATTAAAACAATGTTTTTTTTACTGTGTATATATATATATATATATATATATATATATATACACCGATCAGCCACAAAATTAAAACCACCTGCCTAAAATTGTGTAGGTCAGCTCATGCCATGCTCCAATTCACTGAGATCGCATTTTTTCCCCATTCTGATGGTTGATGTGAACATTAACTGAAGCTCCTGACCCGTATCTGCATGATTTTATGCACTGCACTGCTGCCACATGATTGGCTGATTAGATAATCGCATGAATAAGAAGGTGTACAGATGGTCGGTGAGTCTGTATTATGTGTACAGTTTAATGAAAAAATATTGCAAGTAAAAATCTGAGCTACACTGGCACAACTGGACCAGGAGGAAAAAAACATATTATTGAGCCTTGCAGTACACTCTGTAGGTATCCTAGTAAGTGCACATCATACACTGCTTCTGAAGGACGATCTGTCAGGCTTTATTTCATTTGAAAATCAAGACTGTATTTTGAATGCAGGGAACAAGATTGAGTTTTGAATATCTTCTTATTTATAATCATGTGAGAATTAATTGACTTTGTAGCTCGTTCTGCTCTCCACTCATCCATAAGAAACAGTGATATAGAGTCATCGTGTTGTGAGCTGAATTACACTGTGAAAACACCACACTATTAACCTGTTGGCTTTCTTTCAAAGGTTTATCCTGTGAGGGGCTGTTTTACATGTTTTTACCCCCCAGACATCATCAGGATTATTACTTTGATTACACCATTGTGGATCATTTAAATAGATGGTTACCTTTCATATTTGGTCAATAAGGAACAAAGCCATGCCAATGAATTTTCTATTTTCAAATATTTGTAGTGAATTGTCTTTTAACGTTGTTAAAATAAGTGTTTATTATTATTGCAGCAATTTTGTGTACATGTTATTTGCTATGAATAAATAGTCTTATGCACCGTTCTCTCTAGATATCAGTATCAGAATTGACCATTGCTGTCAGTTTTTGAATGTTTGATTTAATATTTAATGAAAATGCACTAAAAATATTTGAAATAAAAAATATTGACAAAGTTGTTGGAAGAACTGAATGACGACTTTTCTTAATCGACCACTCAACAGTTACTGACTGATGGCTGTAATCTCACAATGGACAAATATCGGCCAATTAATCAGTCTATCATTGGTTTTAAAACAAGCTGTTTAATTGCCTAAATCTAAACGCACAGTCAGAAGTCAGAAGTTTACATACATCTTAGCCAAATACATTTAAACTCAGTTTTTCACAATTCCTGATATTTAATCGTAGAAAACATTCCCTGTCTTAGGTCAGTTAGGATCACTATTTTATTTTAAGAATGTGAAATGTCAGAATAATAGTAGAGAGAATGATTTATTTCAGCTGTTATTTCTTTCATCACATTCCCAGTGGGTCAGAAGTTTACACACACTTTGTTAGTATTTGGTAGCATTGCCTTTAAATTGTTTAACTTGGGTCAAATGTTTTGGGTATCCTTCCACAAGCTTCTCACAATAAGTTGCTGGAATTTTGTCCCATTCCTCCAGACAGAACTGGTGTAACTGAGTCAGGTTTGTAGGCCTCCTTGCTCGCACACGCTTTTTCAGTTCTGCCCACAAATGTTCTATCAGATTGAGGTCAGGGCTTTGTGATGGACACTCCAGTACCTTGACTTTGTTGTCCTTAAGTCATTTTGCCACAACTTTAGAGGTATGCTTGGAGTCATTGTCCATTTGGAAGACCCATTTGTGACCGAGCTTTAACTTCCTGTCTGATGTCTTGAGATGTTGCTTCAATATATCCACATAATTTTCCTTCCTCATGTTGCCATCTATTTTGTGAAGTGCACCAGTCCCTCCTGCAGCAAAGCACCCCCACAACATGATGCTGCCACCCCCATGCTTCACGGTTGGGATGATGTTCTTCGGCTTGCAAGCATCACCCTTTTTCCTCCAAACATAATGATGGTCATTATGGCCAAACAGTTACATTTTTGTTTCATCAGTCCAGAGGACATTTCTCCAAGAAGTAAGATCTTTGTCCCCATGTGCACTTGCAAACTGTAGTCTGGCTTTTTTATGGCGGTTTTGGAGCAGTGGCTTCTTCCTTGCTGAGCAGCCTTTCAGGTTATGTCAATATAGGACTAATTTTGCTGTGGATATAGATACTCGTCTACCTGTTTCCTCCAGCATCTTCACAAGGTCCTTTGCTGTTGTTCTGGGATTGATTTGCACTTTTCACACCAAACTACGTTCATCTCTAGGAGACAGAATGTGTCTCCTTCCTGAGCGGTATGATGGCTGTGTGGTCCCATGGTGTTTATACTTGTGTACTATTGTTTGTACAGATGAACGTGGTACCTTCAGGTGTTTGGAAATTGCTCCCAAGGATGAACCGGACTTGTGGAGGTTCAAAATGTTTTTTTCTGAGGTCTTGTCTGATTTCTTTTGATTTTCCCATGATGTTAAGCAAAGAGGCACTGAGTTTGAAGGTAGGCCTTAAAATACATCCACAGGTACACCTCCAATTCAGTACACCTCCTATCAGAAGCTAATTGGCTAAAGGCTTGACATCATTTTCTGGAATTTTCCAAGCTGCTTAAAGGCACAGTTAACTTAGTGTATGTAAACTTCTGACCCACTGGAAGTGAAACAATCTGTCTGTAAACAATTGTTGGAAAAATTACTCGTGTCATGCACAAAGTAGATGTCTTAAACAACTTGCCAAAACTATAGTTTGCTAATATTAAATCTGTGGAGTGGTTAAAAAATGAGTTTTAAAGACTTCAACTTAAGTGTATGTAAACTTCTGACTTCAACTGTGCCTAATATCAATTGTTACATTCTCTGTGCCATATATATTATTTTTTGTATTAAATTTTTTTTTTATTTTATTACAGTTTTAATGAAGTAAATCAATTCCTTGTTTATATACTTATATACGATACATGTGCTCTTGATACCTGTTGGGTGTGATGTAGGTTATGTCAACTGAAAGTGGAACAATGGTATTGGATTAGTGAAGTGTGTTTGAAAGTCTGTAATGTTTACTGTGGGTTTCATGGAAATGTCCATTGGTGCTTCATGTTTATGCATCAGAAGCGTTCAGTGTGATGAGCTTTATATGTATTAGATTAGTTTCAGGGTTGTGCTTCCAAGAATTGCTTTTGTTCAGTGTCTTCTGCATACAGATGACAGACAATAATCAGTCATATACGTGTAATTAGAATAATTTTGGATGGAAGCTTTGAATCGAGGGAAAGAGGGATGTAATTAACGCTTGACAGAAGACCCTGATAACAGTGCGAGACATCAAACCCTTCAACACCCTTTTCACACGATCACACCAAACAAACAGCTTCTTGTCATCATTTGTTTTATTTCAATAACCGATCTTTCAAATGAATACATTTCAGTGTCTCATACAGAGGTTCATCAACTTTTAGAAACATTATGCAGGTACGCAAACATGAATGTTGGCCTGGTGAACATTAACATCTGTTTTTGTGTTCAAGGCCGTTCATACGGAACGCGTTCTTGTGCATAAAATCCCTGTTAAAAGCATGACAATGAATATAACGGAACGCAGGTGTCTTGAGATGAGTTTTTAAAAGTTTTATGTTCTTTAAACCTGACACGGTGTCTAAAAAAATGTGGTGGTGACACTGAAAAAACAGTCTTAAGATGTCAGTCTAGTCCAAAACCATGAAAAACAGTGGACGCAATAACGCATTTGGTGTGAACGGCCCTGCTGTGGTGGTAATAAACGTCAATACTCAAAAAAGTGATTACCTTCAGATGTCTGTGCCATTAAACCATATGTGTTATTATTCTGGTAGCAGCTGAATACATTAAAAATCGAACTTAAGTCAACAAGTCGGGTTAAAAAAAAAAAAAGTCATGATAACATTTCTTCTTCCCTGAAGTAAAAACAATAAAATTATGCACTTCTTTTGTGTCAGAAAGATGCAGTTTTTTTTTGTCTGGAAGTTGAGGCTCCTGCACCTAACGTAAACTTTCCCCTAATGGAATAGGTCAACTTTCTTACATTGGGGTCAGACTCTGGCTTTGTTCTTTCTTTCTCTCTCTCTCTCTCTCTCTCTCTCTCTCTCTGTGTGTGTCTGTTTGTTGTGTCCTGCATCCTGCCTTCTGGCTGTGTTGGTCTTACCCATTTATTTCTGTGCTGCAGTGTGTGCGCATGTGTGTGTGTGTGTGTGCGCTGCAGTGTGTGTGTCTCATGGTCTCACCCCCACATTTATGTGTGTGTATTCTGCATTGTGACTGATTTGTATAGATTTTATTTGACAAAAAAAAAATAAAAAAATTCAGTGTTATAGTGTCACCAGTGTGTTTTAGAGCTGTCAATTGAGCAGAGAAACCAAATTCAAATTTTTACCTTAAATGTTTTCAAAATTTGAATAATATTCAAATTTTAAAGTCAGCTTATTTTTGAATTGACGTTGTTTCCTTAGTCCACCAGAGGGCGCAATAAATACATAAACCAAACAGCACCATTATATTATTGCAAAGAACATTCCTGGCTGTTAAAAAAGAGCATTTCATTTTCAACTAATGTGCATAAAATAAATAAATAAAAAGTTTTAGTCTGTCCATATTCTCAAACGTGAAGTAAAATGTAAAATGAGGGGTGAAACGCTTCAGTAGACAGTTCACATGGTGTTACACTTGCACTGATCCCTACTACTCCAGACTCAAGCTTCATAATAACAGTGAAATAGCACATTGTGTTTTATACAGTACAGTTGTATGTAGAGTAGCAATATTCACAGATAGCAGAGGTATTCGGCTGAACTCGGAGGTGAAGCGGCTCAGACTATGAGCACAGGTCAGGGGCTGTTCAATCACAACACAACAGACTGGAACCGAACGCCAGGATCTTAGACACACATTTCCAATTTGAACATCTTTCCTGACAAAGCATCTAAACAACTCATAATCTGAGAAACGCTTATTAGAGAGCAAGACGCAACGGCCAAAGACCTCCACCAACTGTAAGGGGCTGTTCACTAACCGAACGCTTTTGCAACATCCATTTGTTTTTCTATGTAAACGTGCGCTAGAGGAACATCTTTGTTTCCCTTTGTTTTTGTTTATTCAGCGTCTTGTGCAGAAACGCTGTTTTTTTAGATGATGTGTCTAATTAAAAAGAACTTTAAAAGCATACGGAGACACCTGCTTTCTGTTAAACTGCATTTGTTCTGCGGCGTCTCGCCTTTATTAGCGCTGGAATGTGATCGATCTGAAGTCTTCGTCAGTTCTTGCACACTTCCAAAATTCGAATGCACAGTTTTAGCATTCGAATGTGCATTTTTTTCTTAAATTCGACTAATATTTGAATTTCGAATTTTAATTTGACAGCCCTAGTGTGTTTGTGTGTATGTTTTCCACTCAGTATGTTGTATAGTCTCACCGCTTTATTTCTGTGTGTGTTTGTTCTGTATTGTGGCTGATTTATAGATTTTATTTGACAAATCAAAAATAAAAAAGCTCTGTTTTTTAATATTTCCCATTCATTTCCTATGGTAGTGCAATCTTGACCGCAAACAGTAAAGGTGTCGCTTTTTCATTTATTTTTTTTTTACGACCATTTATCCAATCACACCCAAAGTTTTTTGAATGTTCAGATGGCAAATGGAGGAAAAGTCACCAAGTTTTGTACTGCTCAGATAAAGAAAACCATTAAATTACATCAGAAAAATGTATTTCAATCAAAAATGACTAAACCGTATAGGAAGGATAAGTCAACCTGCTGCTGCTGTTATAATAATCTATTACACTCTAAAGTATAACTATGAATAGGGGAAGTCTTATAATGTATTATAACTGTAGTTATAATTATATATGAGAAGTTATAACTTATTATAAGGTGTATTATGAGATATTACTAATGTATTATAAATATAGGCTTCATAGAAATTGTTACCGAAACTTTTTGCCACCGCTTTCAGAGATGGCTGATAGAAACTCACATTCATTTCTAAAACTGCATGGCATGATGGATATTTATAACTACAAGGTCCGTTGAGAAGTGAGAATGTTTTTATCAATTTATACTGGTGTCATCCTTTATTTCAAGTGAGAGTTTCTCTGGCCTCTCTGCACTAAAGGACATGTTTGTGTTGTCTTTGTGCACTTTCAATGTTTTAGGATTTCAGGGAGAAAAATAAGAACAAACAAGCCCACAAATGTTCTTTTTGTTCATGAACAGAATTCAACATCTGCTGCAAAGACGCAGAGTTCTTTATGGTGTTCAAGTGACGTGAAGAAAACGCTAAAAGACTGCCTGACGCAACAGTGAGTCTCCACATCATAACAACAGATTACTTTAAAGCTGAAGTGTGTAATGTTTTGTTAAAATACTTTCTTCTATCCCAGCTTAATATGCAGAGGCAACTATAAATGAGCCATATGTAGGTCGTTTCTCAAAAACTGTTGCGCTAGTAAAATCTGTTTATTTTGAGTGACAGGTCCAGCCGAACATTGACTCCTCCAATGATGTGTAAGTTTGGGGGCGGGACTATCTGTTCGTTTGAGCGTATTCAGAAAGCTGTTTGAAAACCATGTTTATTATTACAATTCTGTTCATTGTTGCACAATTAATTACACACTCCAGCTTTAACATTTGTTCATTATTGGATTTTCACAAATCATTTTATAGAGATTAAACTCACAAAGAGCAATTTCTAGCTAATTAAATATTTCTAGAAATAACAATTCAATAAAAATATTTCCATTACAGCAAAATGCTGTTTAAAAATAGTTTTAGATTGTGTTTGCATGCCATGCAATTTCATAGTCATTAAATCAAACTTTTGCTGGATATGGTCAAGTTTTTCAAAAATGTATATAAACAAAGAAATACTACATTTTTTCTCCCCAATTTGGAATGGCCAATTCCCAATGCGCTCTAAGTCCTCGTGGTGGTGTAGTGATTCGCCTCAATCCGGGTGGCGGAGGACGAATCTCAGTTGCCTCCGTGTCTGAGACGTCAATCCATGCATCTTATCACGTGACTTGTTGAGCGCGTTACTCCGGAGACCTAGCTCACGTGGAGGCTTCACGCTATTCTCCACGGCATCCACGCACAACTCGCCACACGCCCCACCGAGAGCGAGAACCACATTATAGCGACCACGAGGAGGTTACCCCATGTGACTCTACCCTCCCTAGCAACCGGGCCAATTTGGTTGCTTAGGAGACCTGGCTGGAGTCACTCAGCACGCCTTGGATTCGAACTCACGACTCCAGGTGTGGTAGTCAGCGTCAATACTCGCTGAGATACCCAGACCCCCGAAAGATTACAGATTTTTTTAAAGTGATTAATATTCCCTTGCAATAGCTTTATGGAAATTAACCATGGTTTTACTACAGGAACCATGTTTTTAACATTATTTTAGTAATACATGAAAATTTGACCATTGTAAATGTACCACAAATGAATCATGGTGTTATTATAGTAAAACTGTAGAAACCATGTTTGTTTGTTTTCTTGCCAGAATTGTATGATTTTTATTATCATAGTTTTGGTTTTACTACAGATATCATACTTCAGATATTTTTTTACAATAAATACAATGAAATGCAAAACTATTTTTATGAGGAAATACAAAACTAGTTAACCCTCCTATTGCGTTCGGTCATTTTTGACTCTGTAAAGGCAAATCATAATTTTAAAATACCACATAGTTTTTCATACAAGAACCAAACTTTGTGACTTTCTCAAGACTACCAAAATTAGGAGGTCTGGGTATCTCGGCGAGTATTGACGCTGACTATCACACCTGGAGTCACGAGTTTGAATCCAGGGTGTGCTGAGTGACTCCAGCCAGGTCTCCTAAGCAACCAAATTGGCCCGGTTGCTAGGGAGGCTAGAGTCACATGGGGTAACCTCCTCGTGGTGATGATTAGTGGTTCTCGCTCTCAATGGGGCGTGTGGTGAGTTGTGTGTGGATCGCGGAGAGTAGCATGAGCCTCCACATGCTGTGAGTCTCCGTGGTGTCATGCACAACGAGTCACGTGATAAGATGCGCGGATTGACGGTCTCAGAAGCGGAGGCAACTGAGACTTGTCCTCCGCCACCCGGATTGAGGCGAGTAACCGCACCACCACGAGGAACTACTAAGTAGTGCGAAATGGGCATTCCAAATTGGGAGAAAAGGGGATTAAAAAAAAAACAACAAAAAAAAAAATTTATATTTAAGAGATTTAATATTTAAGAGATATAAAAAATGTTATAAAATTGTTCCATCTTTTGTGTTCCCAAGTCAATTTTGTTTAAAAACACTGTATACAAGTACAGATGTTGTGTAGTTGTGTTGTATAGTTGTTTTGAAAATAATTTGATTTGGTTGGAAAGTTAATTGGAAAATTACTAGAAATTCCCACTTTAAATATTTTTATAAATTAAAAGCAATGTTATATTGAAATGAAATTTCAAATACACCTTGATAAAAATATATATATTCACATGTATCACACTGGTTTAGTTAATGTGTATTTCTTAAATGTTAAAGAATTTCAAAACATTTTAATAAAAAACTGAAATCATACATAACATTTATATTTTTCAGTTAACATGTCAAAAATATAGATCTTAGATGGTTTTTGATGAAATAAATTGGATTATGAATGATAAGCGTAAAACTCCACCAGGTCAAAACTGACCTGCAAATGCAAAAGCTGTATGCATATTTTGAATGCAATAGGAGGGTTAAATTCCCACCCTGTCCTCTGTCTAAAGGGCTCCGTGTCCTTATGATTGCTGATCTGTGCTGGCTCTTCTTGAATGTTTTTAAAAAAACAAATTTTTTATGTGCATTAATGTCACAGCTACCAGGATCCAGCGTTCTTTGAGTGTAAACAGGAGTATATTAAAAAGAAACTGGAATATGAGTGGACTGGGATTCCAGCGAAGAGCAGGAAACACAAGCTGCCCACCAGCATGTAGATGGATGTACAGGACAGTGATGTACAACAGGAACTTGTGCTGCTGTGATGCTCTCGACCGATGAAAGTCATTCTGGCCGACAGACAAGACAGACCGCTGTTTCTCGTGTCTTTGACAGCCGTTCTCTGTATCTGTGGCTTTGCTCCTCTTTATATTCATGATTAGCTCATATAAATCATCACTAGCACATAAACCTAATCAAAATTCATAGAGAATGTTTTGAATCACAGAGAGATGTGCGTATCGTTCCACCTGACCCGACTCCGGGGAATTACTGCCACATAATGTAAAAACAAATGATGTTTTGTTTTTGTTTTAAAATACAACTCTAAAGTTACTTGGTGTGTTTGTTGTTTGGATTTACAATGATTTTACGCTTTAATGTTATTCAAACTAGTGTAATAGTTAAAGAAGTGTAAGTACAAAAGATTTAAGCTCTTGTACAGTTGTGGCCAAAACTATTGGCACCCTTGGTAAATATGAGCAAAGAAGGCTGTGAAAAATGTGTCTTTTGTTTATCCTTGGCCACAATTATTGGCACCCCTAGAAATTCTTATGAGTAAACTATATCTGATGTATATTCCCATTCATATTTTACATTTTTTTAGTGCACCTGGGTGACTAGGAACATGAAATTGTTCAGCCATGACTTCCTATTTCACAGAGTTATAAATATGAGGAAACACACAAGCCAAATTCCCTTAATCATCAATCACAGTGGGTTAGACTAAAGAATATAGTTCTGATGTGCGGAAAAAGGTTGTTCAGCTACTCAAAATGGGAAGTGGGTATAAGAAAATAGTTAGCAGAAATTAGTTGGGTCTTGGGGTCAGCAAGTCTCCAAAACTACAATCAGACGTCACCTACATCACCACAAATTGTGTTTGTACTCTGCTCTCATCCAACAACAAACTCAAGCGTCTTCAGTTTGCCAGACACTACTGGAACTTCAAATGGGACCGGGTTCTATGGTCAGATGAAACAAAAATAGAGCTTTTTGGCAGCAAACACCAGAGATGGGTTTGGCACACACAGAGATGAAGTAGTACCCAATGCCCACGGTTAAATGTGGTGCTGGATCTTAAATGTAGTGGGGCTGTTTTTATGCCAGAGGTCCTGCACATGGTTCAGATACGTGGCATCATGGACTCTATCATATACCAACAGATCCTAAATCAAAACCTGATTGCCTCTGCCAGAAACTTAAAATGGGCCATGGTTGGATCTTTCAGGGTAATGATCCAAAACAAACATCAAAATCAACACAAAAATGGTTCACTGATAACAAAATCAAAGTTCTGCCATGGCCATCCCAGTCCCCTGACCTGAACCCCATATAAAACCTGTGTGGTGAACTAAAGAGGCGATTCCCCCAACATTTACCTCTGAGTTTGATCTGTAGAGATTCTGTATGGAGGAATGATCTCAGATCACTTGCCAGGTGTTCTCCAACCTCATTATGCATTATAGGAGAAGACTCAGAGCTGTTATCTTGGCAAAGGGAGGTTGCACAAAGTATTGAATACAAGGATGCCAAAAATTGTGCCACACATATATTTGACAAAAATATTAGTTTTTTTGATAAAACTTGTGTTGTGTTTGCAATTGTTTGATATCCACTATGTAAATATTTTAAATGAAAACTCAAAAGGATAAACAATAGACATTTTTCACAGCCTTCTTTGCTCATATATACCAAGGGTGCCAATATTTTTGGCCAAAATTGTTTATACATACTGATGATGGACCCATATATTTGTTCTACATGTGTACATAATTGCTGCATATTTCCCTTTATGAATATAAAATCAAACAGTGATGTTCAAAAGTGATTTTCAGAAAAGCTCGTCTTTTTTCATCATGAGATTTGTGGATTATACAGATGCTGCTAGTGTTGTTACCTGGATTCACAGACCACGTTTATGTAATAACCAGGGGTTTTAATAGCAGCAATGAGCCAGATAGAATTTATATTAATTATTAAAGATGTTACATTACAAACACAAGCAGTGTAACAGCATTAAATCTATCTATATTAAAAAAAAATTACCTTTATAAAAAAAAAAAAAAAAAACACTCACCTTGACAGATCCATAAACGTTATGGCAGACCACTTGTGTCTTTTTTTTTTTTTTTTTGCTATAATGGCATCATTTCTGCATGTTTAAATCTTTAATTTAGCAATAAATAAAAATGTTCACATGAATTAATTTATTGCATATTTACAAACAGCTTTCAGGAGTGATAATCCTATAAAATAATCCACTGTACATTGCATTTTGGTTCACATATCTGTTGCAGTTAAACTGAACATGTCTCATGTAAAATCTAAATTCAAGACATCAGGTCAAGTCAAAAGTGTCTGTGAAGCTTGTCAAATGCATTACAAGTGACACTAAAGATTACCTTTTGTTTCCACAAATATGCCTTATTACACTGCCTAGCCTGTCTCTTGATTAATAATTCGTAATATAGAGATTTTAATGGATTTTGTTCTTATGTCTGTATAAACAAGACAATGTTGATACAAACACAAAACATTTGACTTGTGATCTGTGCTCAGGTGATCCTTCATTAACATATTCAGACATACTGCACATCCTCTGCACATAATTATTAGTGTCTGACATGTTTGTGGCAAACATATCTTAATATTTCAATCAGGTCTCAATTTTGGTCATATTTTCTTTGAAAACATCTTTGATGGTCTGTACGAAACAAGTTAACGGAAATGAGTTGAGTTACGTGCTGATTTCAAACAGGGTTCCCACATTATCTTTTTGACTTCATTTTTTTTTTTTAAAGGATTGTTTTTTGTTTTATTTCCTTAACACTATATAGAGATTGCACTCACATCTGAGAATTACTTTTATACAAACATCTACATGGAAACTTCTTTAGTGAAAATTATATAAATTATCAACACACACAGACACAAACACATATTAAAATGTGTAAATATATACATATATAAATATACACACACCAATCAGCCACAACATTAAAACCACCTGCCTAATATTGTGTAGGCCCCCCTCGTGCCGCCAAAACAATCATGCCACGGTCTAAATCACGGAGACCACACTTTTTTCCCCATTCTGATGGTTGATGTGAACATTAACTGAAGCTCCTGACCCTTATCTGCATGATTTGATGCACTGCACAGCTGCCACACGATTGGCTGATCAGATAATCACATGGATGATTGTTGATGCCAGATGGGCGGGTTTGAGTATTTCTGGGATTTTCACACACAACAGTCTCTAGAATTTACTCAGAATGGTGCCAAAAACAAAAAACATCCAGTGAGCGGCAGTTCTGCGGATGGAAACACCTTGTTGATGAGAGAGGTCAACAGAGAATGGCCAGACTGGTTTGAACTAATAAAGTCTACAGTAACTCAGATAACCACTCTGTACAATTGTGCTGAGAAGAATAGCGTGTCAGATTGCTATTCTGAGATGTGGGTTGGCGGCACGAGGGGGACCTACACAATATCAGGCAGGTGGTTTTAATGTTGTGGCTGATCAGTGTGTGTGTGTGTGTGTATATATATATATATATATATATATATATATTCACAAAATAAATTTTAATTACTTCAGATTTTATTGATTTCCATGACTTCACCAACCCTGGAATTTTTTATTTTAAAATGTCAAGATTTACCTTGATTGTGGAAACCCTGTTTAAAAGTAAAAAAAAATAATAATAATTAGACCAGTGATTAAAAAATACCTGCTCCCACAGATAAAGACAACCTAATGTATTTACTAAATCTAAATGCTAAAACAATGATTAAAAAAATTGTAATCCAAGGGCTTAAACAGCCGTGTAGTTATAAGCATAAACGCAAACCACCATTTGAACATTTTCATCTTTCGGTAAGAGGACTCATTGATTTGAACAAAACTCTGGACTACTAACATTTCAGAAATTCCCCTTTATACATTCATAATACAAGACATAATCCATTAAAGTTACTTATATAATTGATTGATGTGGTATCAGTACAAGTACATCAGAGAGACGCTGACGAGATAACCTACCTGACCTACAACCGTCTGTCACAGAAACACTCGACCTAAGAGATGAACAGAAGCTTATAGAAGGCGATCACAAGGGGTGGCTATAGTGAAATCACACATATATGTTGAAGACAAAGCTCTCTCGGAGTGGAATTTATGCAGGAAAACACACATTCATCCATTCATACATACACACATACATCCACCTCTTTCCCACTCAAGTTATCTACATCGGCCCGGAGAGAGACATCTGTTTACCGTGACCGGGGGTCAGAGGTCAGTTTGCTCGAGGTATGTTATCATCCGTGACCTGGGGCCCAAAGAGGGGACGCTGTTTAAGGCAGGTTAGGTGTCGTGTGGCGGAGCAGGGACTGTGGATCAGTATGGAGGGGCCCAATCAGCGGTGGAGCTCTTTGACTTTGAGGTGTCCCAGAACAGAGCGTCACTCGGTCTCGGGGTGCCGGGGAATGACCAGGAGCTGTCATCTAGTGATCCCATTCGCTGCGGAGAAGTCAGCGGGCCGCCCGGGCTGCCCAATGGCACTGGACGTGGCAGGGACCAAGGGTCATTCAAACAGTTCTCCTGCAGGCTGTCCGGAGCGTGAGTCCCTGAACTGGAGGGCAGTGGAGGTGCGCTGGGTGGCCGCGGCATCATCATCATCATCGCTCTCGTCGGCTCCGTGTTCTGCTCCTTGTCATCCAGACACTGAACTGGAACAGTTGAAGCAGCTGAAATTGACATCCTCCATATTTATAAGACATTTGAGAAACTGTTGCAACTTTTCCAAACCCTAGTATGCTGACTAGTGCCTACATAGACAGCAGGCTTCTAAAGGTCATTCTTACACCTGTCTGCACTAGACAGATGTCTTTGACTGTTTCTATGTGTCTCACTGTTTTTTAGCATCTCAGATCATGAGCACTATGTTTTTATGATGCCATGTCTCAGTTATAAAGAGGTTTAACATTTAAAAATGCATCTCGAGAGCCCTGTTATGCTCCATTTTGACTCGCTGCATCTAGCTGTTTTTGTACGCAATAATGTGTTTAGAGCAACTTCGAGCAATTTCATGTTCATATGGGCTGATTCTTATTAAAACAGATTTAAACTTTTTTCTTTTTGTTATTTTAAGATCTCATTAAAACTGAATTGGAAACTTTTTCCAGACCGTCATCTATTACTTTTGGCTCTTTTCAAATGTCTTTTATAGATTTCAGACCAAGACTATGAAAATCCATTATAAAAATGTTAATTATTACTTGTTTAAAACTATGATCATCTAAACAATGAGTAAAATAAACATAAACCATTTAAATATTTATTGTCAAAAAAGTCAAAAATCAATTTTTCAAAAAAATACTGTCCCACAGTTGTGACGTCATTTAACACACCAAACAATTTTGTCCCTAATAAAGTTTGTTCAGAAGTTAGTGTACTTAATAACCCTTTAAGCTCTTACAGTGTTTTTAAACATTTACTGTTTCAGTGGCATACCCAAAATTAAAGATTATAACTCAACAAAACAAACAAGGAAGGTCAAGTGTTTGGTATCAATGTAAAGAAAACTTTTCACATTTTTTAATGATATAGATGAGAGGGACCTGGGTAGCTCAACGAGTAAAGATGCTGACTACCACCCCTGGAGTCATGAGTTCAAATCCAGGGCGTGCTGAGTGACTCCAGTCAGGTCTCCTAAGCAACCCAATTGACCCGGTTGCTAGGGAGGGTAGAGTCACATGGGGTAAAACTGCTTTTGTTTTGTTCCCAATCATGTCAACTGTAGCTGAGAAAAATTTGTGTTGATACGACAAAGCAATCAAGTTATAGCATTACAAAAATAATTTATCATAGTGTCCAAAAGCCTCTCCAAACAAATAAAACATAATAATTGTACATAAGAACTAATTACACATGCAAACACAACAATGACTAAAGGTTTGCATAGCATGCAGACATGATTTTAGTAATGAGATTTCACAGAATGAGTTTCATTCTGTGTCATTTGAGTCATCATTGAGTCTGTGTCATGTATTTGGCGCCATCTCCTGGTGGCCATATGTAACGTGCTTCATGTGGATTATCTAATGATCTATACATCAGATTATCTTGTGTGTGGGCTCGTTTGAAAGATAATCACCTCCTCTAAGTAATGGTATGTGATATTTTGAAGTTAAGCGAAAATGTGGCATATAAGAAGCACTAACATAACTGTCAAAAACATACACTTAGCTATTACTCAGCCTTTAAAGGCCACTCACTCTGTTTTTAAACAGAGCCAGGAACTGTATTACAGTAAAATATTACCGTGGCACTATGACCTTAAAATCAGCATAAAGGTGGTACAACAAATACTACCATAATATATATATATATATATATATATAAAATTTCCACATTACAGTTCCATTTTTCACATTTTTTCATGACAATAATGTCACAATGCAAAAAATCTTAATGGTCCTAAAAATAAAATTTCATTTTCTTTATGCTTTTGGGGTCAAATATGACCTGGACACATTTCGTTAGATTCACTACGGGTATAAAGTTTGATATCAAACCAAATCACCACAGAGTACAGAATACTATTTTTACCTGCACAGATGGGCTTCTGCTGGTAATAAACATCCCGTGCATTAGTGTGTACTGTGTACGTCTCAAGGGAAGGTGATTCGTACAGTTCACTAGGTTTCTTTTATATCTCTGTTTCTCATCTGAAGAAATGAGGAGGGTTCATTTGAAAACTGATTATGCTGTTCATCTCTCAGGGGAATATATGGACTCTCACACGTGGCTGCCCACTCGTCTCAGCTGCACACAGATTCACTGAGATACACATGCAGCTCTACCTCCTTATTTTAACACTCATTCTCATTTGCACCTCCTGCTTTTCCTGTGTTACCTGCTGTGAATACTAACACTCCTGTCTGTGTCAATATATCTGCATGCCTGCGTATAGGTCAAAATACAGATTTATTTCATATTTATATTCTTTCAAATAATATTAAGCAGTGAATCATTTGCACGTCACCTGATACACAAAGAAATACGAATTCTGACCTATACATGCTGACCTAAATAATACAATAAAACAAACTGTCTAAATCCACAGCTGACTGGTTACCTGTAAAATCAGGGCAACTTTAAGCTGGAAATTATTTAATGAGCTATGGATATGCATAATTTAAGGATGCACTGATATGGGAATTTTGGGCGATAACCGACAATTCATTATAGTTGGAGGCCGATAACCGATACATTTGCCGATCAATCTAAATCTTGTTATAAATCTACATTTTGTGTGCCTGATTACAAAAACAAAAGGAACACCTTACAATCAAACATGTACAGCGAATAACTTTTATTTTAAAACAACTTCAACTGCAGAAAACAAGGCAACATATAAATTAAAACAATTTATCATAATTTGAACCAGTTTAACCCTTTAAGCTCCTGCCGGCGGGCCTGCGAGATACAAATAATAATAGTCAATATATTAATAACTACAGTCTTGACCAACACAGAATATGTATCGTTTAAAAGCTTAGAAGCTCTACTTCCCAATGCATGTAGGCATTATGACCAAAACTGAACAAGTGCTTTGAAATTTTCAGACAAATCAGAAGTGTTTTGTTTTGATATATATATATATATATATACATACATACATACATACATAAAATGCACTGTACATATTATTGCAATCAACAAACTCATCAAATAGCCATCTGTCATATGTTGTTGGAAAGCTCTCAAAGAGTAGAATACAACCTTATTTGTTTTAATCACAGACAAAAATATAGTGAGTAATAGCTAAGTATATGTCTTTGACAATTATGTTTGTGCTGCTTATGTGCCGCGTTTTTGCTTATAACTTCACGAAAAATAAAATGGAACATAAAACATCACATACCATTACTTAGAGGAGGTGATTATCTTGCAAACAAGCCCACACACAAGATAATTGGATGCATAGGTCATTAGATAATCCACATGAAGCAAAATGACACAAACTCAATGATGACTCAAATGGCACAGTGTGAAACTCATTCTGTGAAATCTCATTACTAAAATCATGTCTGCATGCTATGCAAACCTTTAGTCATTGTTGTTTGCATGTGTAATTAGTTCTTATGTACAATTATTATGTTTTATTTGTTTGGAGACGTTTTTGGACAATATGATAAATTATTTTTGTAATTCTACAACTTGTGATTGCTTTGTCGTATCAACACAATTTTTCTCAGATACAGCTGACATGATTGGGAACAAACCAAAGCAGTTTTTCTGAGACACCTTATTTACACCCAGAGATATATAATGCCAAATCAGAAAAATAGTACATTTTTTGCTTAATTATTTTTCCAGCAGTTTCTTAGGCTGAAAGTCTCAGAATGTATCATTATCTATATCATTAAAAATTTGGAAAAGTTTTCTTTGCAATGATACCAAACACTTGACCCTCCTTGTGTTTTTTCTTTTTGGTTTGTTTTTTTGTCGAGTTATAAGACTTTAATTTTGCATATATCACTGAAACAGGAAATCTTTAAAAATACCTTCAGAGCTTAAAGGGTTAATAAATAAATTTTACATTCCTGTGGCCTTTCAAGGTTCTCGTGGCAAATGTGAAACTGTGTCGTTTCAGGCCAGATGGCACAGTTATGGTTTCTTTTTCCACTGTGGGCCTTTAATGTACGTGACAAAAACATCAATTGGTGAGGTGTGAGAGGTAAACACTGGAGCGAGTACACGATGGAGAATAAGCTCTTATTATAGTTTTAATAGGACTGTTTTACCCCTTGTTTTTAGTTTTGCCCAAGCACAGGAAAGGAAAGATATGGTCCATGTCACGAAAAGGAAAACAAAGAGAAGGCGAGAGGTTTTCCTCAATATGCTGAGGGGTTGTATGTTACCAGACACAGTAAAAGTTCCCAGACCAGCTAAAAAGGACATTAATTGGCATATTATGAGTAATATATTTATAAATTATACGAGTTTTAGCATAATTTACCTCCATGATGAAAAAGTGTACTTTACTAGTATCATAAAATCATGAAGATACACTAACATATACACATTTTTATTAACATCACCAAATATTAGTAAACTGAGCAATCTACCAAGAAACAAAAGTTAACTTGGCGTTGGCAATTGACAAGTGACCAATAGTGCGCCGCTGCATACAAACGCCAACATGGTTTAGCACGGCCGATAAATCCGGGCTGAGAACGGATTGTAATCGTGCCGTGCCGAACCGTGCTCAAGTGGAAATGCTACTGGAATCATTCCTCAACGTGCTCAGAAACGTTCGGCCCGATGCTGGAAAAGCGCTAATTGTCTTTTGACTCTGCAATTTATCATAAACTTAGCGAGTGAGCTGCTTTTATAAATAAAGTGCATTGCATTTAATTCAAACCAGTCAAAACAGTCTAAAGCACACTGTAAACATGGGCAACACGACTTTACAAACAAAGAATAAAGAAACAAAATGCATGTGTGGCATGGATAACTAATGCAGCGTTTACTCTGAACTAGTATGTTAATCTTAAGCTAATTTTGCAGCGTGCTGACATGTCACGTCACGTGGAAGACACCAATTAAAACCCTCATGGCGAGTAGCATATACATGAAATGAACCTCTTCAACTCTGCAGACCCGCCAGCGGGTCCACAAGGGGGCGCTACGTTGAGAAAAAAGTTTACGATTAAAATGTTCAAGTCTTCGTATACGTAAGTCAGGCATATGGGGTCTCGTTTGAAGCTTAGAATCTAAACTTTTCATACATAACCATCACTTCCGCATTTATGTATCAGCACCACCTAGAGGTCATGTGGTAGAAATACTAATATGAATATAAAAGTCTTCCAGATAGCACTTAAATAGACAATTTACATATCAAATGAAAGCTCCCATTTTCAGGATTGTGACTGTACAGTTTATGTGGTTGCACTAATACCACTGTTTGAAAAATTTTCAAAAGTATCACAAAGTGATATGATTTCAGTAAGTCATCAAATGCAAACGTCACTTTTATGCTCCGATAACTGCTGCTGTAAGCCCCAAATAGCTAAAAACGTTATATCTGCTTTTACCTTAGGAAGTTCTTTAAAAAATGAGCCATTTTTACTTGTCTGTGAGCTTGATTGGCTGAATAATCCAATGTTATATCTTAGATGTCCAGAACAAAATATGCAGTCCAGCATGAAAAGCATGCTAAACAAATCATCAGAAATATATGTTTTCGACTATTGATAAAATGTTTTACATTATCACAAAGAGGGAATATCAGCTTTCTAATGACCCCTAGATTGAGCTTGTAGTGCACTCAGAGGCCGAGATATTCAATGAAATAATGAGGGTGGTGCTTCAACTGAAAATTAGACTGAATGTCTATGGACGAGCACATCTGTGAGGGATAAAATGCGTTAATAATAATAAACTTTATTTTATAGAGCACCTTTAAAAGCAGCTTCTCAAAGCACTGTACACAAAATAAGCAGTACATAGCACAATAATAAAATAAATAAAGTATAAATAGAAATAAAAGAGCAAGCAATAAAAATCAGCAAGCAAATGCTAGTTTAAAAAAGTATGTCTTGTATTAGACTATAAAAGTATTAGAGCGCCACCTACATTTCAGATCAGCATTTTATTTATCAGCTTTAATATTAAGAGGTAAAAGGGATTCCCTAATTTGCCTGGTGTGTACTAGCGCTGGGTGATTTAGCTGAGAATCTTAAATGTTTATATTTTTTCGATATTTGACATATATATTGATATTTATGTATTCAGAGGAATCATTATTTCAACCAAACAGCCATTGTAGCCAGGTAAATTCAAACAAGTTAAATGCAAAAATTAAAATACATTATAAATCTAGTTGCAAGTTTTTCTACACTTTGTTAGACTTTAAACACGGTATAAATCAACTTCCACTTTTATTATATATCGACAACAGAAGCTTGGACATTCTGCATAACATCTAATTTTGTTTTCCACAGAAAAAAGGAAATAATACGGGTGTGGAACGACATGAGGGTGAGTAAATGATGACCATTTTCATAACAAAGAAAGCTATTCCTGTAAACCTCATGTCTTTTTATATAAGATAATAACAGATAATAACCATGAGGTTGGGGCCCCCAGAACTGAAAACATGTTGCGTTTCTCATCCTAATTTTACTTTAAAAGACACATAGGTATCTTATAGGGAATATATCTGTTCTTAGTAGTGAAGGCAGGTCAGACTTGTCAATTCCTCTTTTTAAAACAGTGAGAATATTGTGTTGATAAACTGGTGTGTGTGTTGCTGGCATTGTCGACTCACCTCGTCTGAGAGCAGGCAGGGGTCTCTCTCGTAACTTCCTCAACAGGTCAGACTGTGATCGAATGGCTGAACGCAAACGTGACGCTTCACTGAGCACGTCCTGACACGACTGTACAATAGCCAGCGTCCTGATGACAGTTCAAAACAGTTTGATCAGCTCATTGTAAAAAAAACACTTAATAAAGTCATACAGGTCTGGAACAGCACAAGGGCAACATAAGTAAATGATAACAGTTTCCATTTAAGAGGAGATTTTTCATGAAGTCCTGCCATATAAAACCCCCTGAAACAATTCAATATCAGTCAGTATATGAGAGTAACTGAATGATGAGTTCATGTGAGACTCTGTGTTATAACTATCACAATGGCGACCTCTAATGGTTGCATTCAGCACTGACACATACACAAGACAACACAAAGACATCTGAGAGAAAAGCTTTCATTAATTAAATGCATTAATGAATACCTGGAGTCTGTCAACAGATCATGCGTTTGCTCATCGTGAAATACACAGTTTTCAGAGACATCCTATGAAGAAAACAAAGGCTATCAAGGGAGCAGCATGAGTGATATACACATGGACTAATCACAAATTAATTATGACTTGTGTTTTGTTCAAAGGGATGCATAATATATCGGTCACTTTATCTACCCAGTTTTTTTAAATCACTGCATCAGTCTGAGATTTTCCCCATTCAAACTTTTCCGCATATATCCGTTTATTATGGCAGCTTTTAAAATGGCTTAGCAGTTCTCGCTCTTTTCTACAAAAGGTCGACCGATATATCGGTTTTACCGATTAATCGGTGCTGAGAGTTGCTTTTTGATACTATCGGTTATCAGCAAAATCGACAGCGATAGTTGCAGATAGTTTTTTTCATTCCTCTGTGGTCAAAACCCCTCATATGGTGAATATACACAGTGCCTCGCAAAATTATTCAGACCCCTGACCAATTATCTCACATTACTGAATTACAAATGGTGCAATGAAATTGAATTCTGTTTGATATTTTATTTAAAACACTGGAACTCAAAATCAATTATCGTTAGGTGATATTGGTTTTATGTTGGGAAATATATATATATATATATATATATATAAAAAACTAAAATATCTTGCTTGCATAAGTATTCAACCCCTGTGCTGTGGAAGCTGCCAGGTTACACCGATGAAAGAAATTGCCCTAACGAGAACACAGTTACTTTACCACTGGCATCCACCTGTGAATCATTAAAGTTGCAATCACATTTTCTGGATAAAATACCCACTGTTGAAGGATCTTTGGTCAGGCTGTGAATCTGAAGGAAAATTAAGACCAAAGAGCATTCCACAGAAGTTAAAGTAATAAAAATGCATAGATTAGGGAAAGGGTCCAAAATAATATCCAAATGTTTGGATATCCCAGTGAGCACAGTTGGATCCATAATCAGGAAGTAGAAGCTGCACCACACCACCCAAGCACTGCTAAGAAAAGGCCGTCCCTCAAAACTCAGCGCTCTAACAAAAAGGAGACTTGTGAGAGAAGCCACGGAGAGGCCAACCTTCACTTTGAAGGAGCTACAGAGTTCAGTGGTTGGGAGTGGAGTAATGGTGCACCAGTCAACCATATCAAGAGCACTGCATAATGCTGACCTGTATGGGAGGGTGCCAAGAAAGAAGCCGTTACTCAAAAAGTACCATCTGAAAGCACATCTGGAATTTGCCAGAAAGCATGTGAGTGACTCAGCTGTGATGTAGGATAAGGTTTTTGTGGTCAGATGAGACCAAGATGGCCAAAACTCAAAGCGCTATGTGTGGTGCAAACCTAACACTATGCCTCATGACACACCATCGGTGGTGGCAGCATCATGCTGTGGGGATGCTTCTCATCAGCAGGGACTGGGCATCTTTTTAGAATTGAAGGAAATTCACCTTTCAGCAGGACAATGATCCCAAGCACAAGGCCAAAGCAACACTGGAGTGGCTCAAGAACAAAAAGATAAATGTCCTACAGTGGCCCAGTGAAAGTCCTGATCTCAGTCCTATTGAGAATCTGTGGCACTATTTGAAAATTGCAGTCCACAAGCATCACCCAACCAACCTGAATAACCTGGAGCAAATCTGCCGAGAAGAATGGGCCAAAATCACTTCGTCACAGTGTGCAAAGCTGGTACATATGTACCCCAAAAGACTTAAAGCAGTTATTGCAACAAAAGGTGGCTCGACCAAATATTAATGTGTGGGGGTTGAATACTTATGCAAGCAAGATATTTCCGTTTTTTATTTTTCATAACAATATTTCCCAACAAAAAAACAATGTCACCTTACAATAATTGATTTTGAGTTTCAGTGTTTTAAAATAAAATATATTAATTTGATGAATATTTACAAATTGATCATTGTAACGGAGCCAAGACTCTGTCACTATAACTGTTTATGGACTAATTCATGATTAGTAATGCAAAACAATTGACAAGCGATTGCTGATAATCAGCTATTGATGAATTACTGCTCATACAGTATTTATTAGCCCATATGACAATGTTTGCTTTAGTAATTCTATTCAAATATATTGAAAATGATTGTAAGAGTGCATGTTTTGTTTCCTATGTGTGTTTGTGTGAGCTGGAAGCACAGACATTTCAAAATAAGAGTCCCTGGTGTATTTTGGGCTTGTTTATAATTAAAAGTCATACGTTATGCTCAAAATCTTCATTTTATTTTCTTGGTTATTATTGGGATTTTGGTTGCACAACAAACACACATCTGGGATTTTAGACTCTTGTTGCCTCAATGTCTGTGCCCGTCACATTAAGAAAAGACTAAG
>NC_059359.1:987500-1217500 GCF_019703515.2 Myxocyprinus asiaticus
TCAATCCGCACATCTTATTACGTGGCTTGTTGAGCGCGTTGCCATGGAGACATAGTGCGTGTGGAGGCTTCACGCCATCCACCAAGGCATCCACGCTCAACTCGCCACGCGCCCCACCGAGAACGAACCACATTGTAGCGACCACGAGGAGGTTACCCCATGTGACTCTACCCTCCCTAGCAACCGGGCCAATTTGGTTGCTTAGGAGACCTGGCTGGAGTCACTCAGCACGCCCTGGGATTCGAACTAGCGAACTCCAGGGGTGGTAGCCACCTCCTTTACCACTGAGCTACCCAGACCCCCGACAAGTGTCTAACAATTTGGTCTAAGAAGTTGGAGTAATAATAATAATAATAATATGTTTATTTAGTAGAACAGTATTTTTCAAGCCAACATAATAAGTTCCTTAACAAAAAAAACAAGCTTCACGTGCCTGTTTTTAAACTCTAGACTTCTGCTGTAATGGTGTTTTTAACCTGTAAGACATGATTTAAACCGACCTTGTCCTCGAGCTGTTTAACTCTTCTTTTGAGCAGAGCGTTCTCTTTCTCCGTGTCTCGTAATCTCTTCTTGATGTCCTCGTATGCCGTGACCAGGGCGAAGTGAGACGCCACGGACTCGTCGCTGGCGCACACAGACACGGGGCTCTCGGTCGGGCCGTACGCCGTCTCATGCTTCAGGATACAGATGTCATCATCCACAGCGGGGAAATCCATACCACAGCTGCCAAACAACACATCATAAACACATTCAATAATTAGTGACAGACGGATATACAGTATATGAGCCAGGCTGATTAATCACATGATATTTGGCTATTCTGAGATTATCGGTAGCCTTGAAAAATCTTTCATCTCTTTTTGGTAAGTTTAAATGTCCATATAAACTATATTAAACAGCATTATTTTATAATTACATGCAGCTTTAATGAGCTCATATTAATCGATAGACTACATGGCATATTTGTATTTTACAAATTCATTTACCACACTGCAGGACCATTTAAAATTAACTAGTGAAGAAAATAAGATAATGATAAAGATGATAATGTTAAAAAAACATTAACATTAATTGTTAATTGTTCACAATTAAGGTCCAATCAAGTATTTGTCCTGATTCAAAAAACAAACAAAAAAAAAAGATTTTTATGCATGACAGAAAAGACAATAATATTAATTATTAATATTATTATAATTTATTGCTAGCAATAAAATAATGAATTATAACATTATTATAATGATTGCTAAACACATTTAATGTTGATCTATACATAAGCTGTTTTGATAAAGTGTCTAGATAACACTTTTATTATGTAAATATTATTATTATTATTTAAATAGCAACGCTTAGGTAACATGAACTAATAATGAACAATACTTTAGGTCACTTTAATTAATAAATCTTGGTTAATGATCATTTCTACTCATGAATACATTACAAGTTGTATATGTTAACATTAATTAATGCATTATAAACTAACATGAACAAGCAATTTTGATGCATATCAAACAACATAAATGTTGTATATAATTATTCATGATACCTAATGCATTTACTAATGTTAATAAATATAATTTTGCAGTATAGTGTTACAAAAAAAATACAATAAATAAAAAACACCTTTATTTTAGATTGTAGGACTCGTTAAAATCGAAAGAGAAAGCAGCTTTAGTGTGACAAAGGAGCAAAGAGCAAAATGATGAATGTCGAATGAAATATGAGGCAGATGAGGTACATTTCTTAGATTAAAAACACCACTAACATGATTATTTACATTATATGAGAAAAAAATAATCATATGAATCCTCAAGTAAAGCAGCAAATGTCCTTTTCAGCAGCACAAAGCAACAAGCTGTCATGTCAAACTCCAGCCAATCATCACTTTAATTTGTAAACAAACAAACATGTACGTTGTTTCAATATGATGTTTTTGTGTTAAAGATGTTGACAAATATGAGGCTCAATAATGTGCTCCCTATCTAGTGTACTATGGGGTGACACACTTACCAGACAGCAGTCAGACTGGACAGCAGAGTGGAATATAAATATAAACCATGATACAGAGTAAAAACACGGTGATTTAGAGAGAAGACAGTAAAAACACGACAAAATAAAGCAGCAACACACAAACACACACTGCAGGAAGTGAACCTCTATGACGACTGTACTTCCGGCGGAAACACAACTGTATTGCAATCCACTTCTATTTAACCCTTGTGCGTCAATTTAAATAAGTTACTCAGAGGACACAAACGTCCGCGTCAAAAAACTGCCATAATAATATTATATATTAATATTATTTTCCACTTTCAATAAGTTATTTTTTTATAAGTCATAACTACCAAATATTCAATTATTTTCAGGATTTTAACCCTTTAAATGCCAGTTTGTTTATATAATGCAACTGTTGTTTATATATATATAATAAAAAAACACATAAAATGAATTATTTTACATAAACTCAATGCTAAGGGGATTTATTTATTTATTTAATTTTTTATGTTTTTTTTTTGTTTGTTTTTTTTTTGGATTATCACAGTCAGGGATATGTCAGTGATTAGCAACAACATTGATTTTGATGCATTATTATTTTTTGTGCAGTGTCAGATAAAAAAATAACAAACTCACACTCAGGACCTTAGAGGACAAAAATGTCAGCATCAAAAAACTGCCATAATAATATTATATATTAATATTATTTTCCACTTTCACTGACTTAGGTTTTTTAACCAACATCAGTCCTGATCATAACTACCAAATATTCATTCATTTCAGGATTTACCTTTAAATGCCAGTTTGTTTATATAATGCCACTGTTGTTTTTTACACACACACACACACACACACACACACACACACACACACACACACACACACACGCACACACACACATATTTCTCAATACACACATACAGAACACACTCTGACATCCATACCAACACACACACACAATTTTATCTGCATCATTTATTTAATTGGCCTGCAGTGCACTCTAATACAGCAAACAGAAAATAGGGGAAAAGCTTGTATTTGCTCCATAAGCTAAACATGAGAAAAATGGCGCCATCTGGTGGAAAATATTAAAATGTAAATTTTGAAGCCAGGGCTCCAGAATGAAAGCATAATATCATAGAATTCATTATTTTCTGCTTTAATTACACTAGGATCAAATATTGCAGTTTTAATTGGTTTCAATGGGGACATTTTTGTCCTGGAGGTCCTGATTGTAACTATTTTGTGTATTATAGATGTATTATAGGAACTGACGTTAAAATATGAAAATTCCCCCAAAAATACACACCTTTGGCTAAATTTATGCCATTGGCATTAACACAGACAAAATAATAAAAAAAAACAAAAATGAAAAAGACAAAAATGTCCCGAAGGTCGCACAAGGGTTAAATTAATGGGAGAAAGTGGAACGCTCAACCAAGAAGCTCTGAGCGCCCATCGGTCAACTGTTGTAGAAAGGAAGTCCCGCCTTACAGGTAAAAGAGCCAATCACCTTTTAGATATAGACATCGCCTGTCAATCAACCCGAGAACGCACATGCGCATTAGCTATACAAGACAGAAAAAGCCCAGTCAGCTCTGATTGGTCAACTGGTCCAGTCTGTTGTGATTGGTCAACTGCTTAGAGCGTGTGTCGGAAATGTAAAGGCCCTTACCGTAACCGAAGTAGCCCTTAGGTGGGCATTATGCAAATGTGTTACATAGTGACATAGCTAAGTCACAGAAGTAATGGCTGGACTGCAAACCAGCCATTTCTTGTAGTTGTTGAGGAGTATTTTCTGTGGGAGAGAATAACTCCCTTTGGCGTGGATTTTGTGCTTTGTAACTTTGCAGACCTTTTACATGCACAAACAGCTATATTACACACTAAAGGAAAGTCCCAAAAAGCATAACAGGGCCTCTTTAATAATAACCATTGTAGCCCTGATCTAGTAATGATTATTGTGATGATGCACTTTCAATGTGTGGAAAAAACCTAGATGCAGTGTTATGATTAAAACAGAACTCAGGTGTCTTGAGACGCGTCTAAAAAACCGCGGTGCTTCTGCTCGAGGTGGTAAAAAACAGCGATACGTGGCGCAACGGTCAAAGACATCCATCTAGCGCATATTTACATAGAAAAACAATTTAAATACAGCGCATCGCGTGAACAGCCCCTTACATTCTGTAAAGTATCCTTGGAACGCTGTTTTACAAATCAAAAACACTGCATGATAACATTCTTAAAGGAATAGTTCACCTAAAAATGAACATTCTTTTATTATTTATTATGTCGGTCCAAAACTTTATGACTTTCTTTCTTCTGTAGAACATAAAAGACACGTTAAAAAAAAAAATACATTAAAAGAAAATTTTCCCCTCTGCAATAGCTTTCAAATCTCATTCACACTTGTGCATATTAAAACCTGGTGCATCATGTTCAGTTACAGTGCACTCGAGAACCAATGGCATTTGAGTGCGTTTACATGCACGTTCTTACATCGATTATGCTTAATAAGCTGACAACGTGTGTGGTCATATAAACGTGTTAAACAGCGTTCCTTTATCGATGTAAGGTCATAAACAGCATAAGAATAAGCTGATCGACACAGGTAGATTTTTGCCCGTTACGCCGATTTCGCGTGGCATGTAAACGCCTTAACTACGTTCTTACCGGCTTATCCAATGTGTGCACATGTTGAGCGCATGACTCTTCACTGATGACGTCAAAAGCAGACAACAACTCCTTTATTTAAAATGTCATGTGAATGCAGATTTCTTGCTATGTCTGATTTTTTAAATAAGCTGATTTTTGGGAATTATGCAGGGCCGTTTCTAGCTGTAAGTGGTATAAGTGGCCGCTTAGGGCCCCTGAGCCACCAGGTTGGAAGGTTGTTTTCTTGGGTGGGACTGAATCCGGGACGGCGCCCAATCAAGAATTCACTTAGGGCCCCCACATGCTCAGAAATGGCCCTGTGTGCATATGAACGCGCTCATTGCCGTAAAACCTGGCAAGAAACATTTTAATGCCACAAATTTGAATATGTGCAAGCACCCATGAGATTTGAGAGCTCTGGCGGAGGGGAACTTAAATTTTGGCATGCTCCTCAAAGTTTTATTGTAGGTCTGTCTTCAAAGGTTTATATGTTATCATTTGAGATGAATTTCTCTATGGAAAATGAATGGATTTTTACTTCCGGAACCTGACTGTTGCACTCTCTTATGATGTCACAATACAAGTATTCAACTGTGTAACAGCATGTTCTCAAATAGAGGGTCATATTCCCATTTTGATTTTCATGAGATCTCCTCATAGTTCAAGTGCTGCTGATATCTAGTCTGTGAGAATAAAGAGGTGGAGCGTTTGACCCAGTGTTCAGAAATGTGGGACCAAAACATCTCAACACCAGAAGTAAAGCATGATTTAAACCCTTCCCGCTCTCACCAACAGGGAAGCCAAAAAGGCAAGTTGATCTTGGGAAGATCTCCAAAAGTTTTTTCTTGCCAGACATTGGGCAGGAGAAACGTTCACGAGAATAAACGACCTCAGGGCGTGTTGGAGTCAGAGCACCCATCATTTGTCCAGAGCTATTGCTCAAAAATCACTTATGAGACTGTGTGACCAGTGCAATCGCTGACCGCTCCACCTCCTCTCTAATGCCTCATTTACCTGGCAAACGCTGGGCTTTGCCACAATGCTGTGTCACTGCACCTTGCCATTTCAGTCTGTGCCCCATTCAAGCTCTCAGATAGATGTATGAAGATGGGCACCTATAGGCTCACCAGCCAGTGTTGTCTATTGTGAGTTAAAGATGGTTTGAAATAAAATGAACAAAAAGGCGAGTGTAGTCTTACCCCATTATACACGGCAACAAAAAAAACGTTTGTAATTACTCTTTTTTTTTTTTTTTTTGGCTTGTTTTCCCATATAAATATCTAATAACACATTTAAAACAAGGTACATTTACTTGAGGATGTGTTTTCAGAGAATGCTGAATATAATCTTGAATATAAGGGTATTTTGTCTTAAAGGTGCATATCACTTTATAAAAGTCATATCAGTAACCTTATAAAAGCTGTTTTATTCTACATGGAGAGGGTCCGCACATGGGGGCTGCCATGTTATAATCACATGACATGAATCTCAGTCACTGTCCTGTTATTTGACACTTTCACTCATTGATTAAAGTAATCATGGCTGAATTAAAGTAATCATAGCTAAATTTCTACAATTTCTGAATTAAACTCCTTGAGTATTTTTTCCTGTAATTCAGTAAAGGTTATTTGGAAGTGTTTAAAAGATGCTTTTGTCCTCTTTTCTTTATTTTTTTAGTAAGCACATGTTAAATACAACCTCTTAACTCCAGGCACAAGCTGAATTGTCGGTTAAGAGCTGATGGTTAATCGCTGCAATAGTTGCTAGATTAGTTGTCGATTATCAAAATAATAATTAGTTGCAGCCCTAATGAGAAAATACTGTAACCACTAGGTGGAGCTGCTCACAAAGTAAGCAAACCTCATTTATAAGCAGGTTTCTCCACACGCTTCCTTTCAGGCTAAGAGTTGTATTAAAACCTATTTCGATTTTTTCTGACATCATGTTATTTTGAATGATCTAATACTGTGATGATCATATGAAACAAACTCAAACTCTGAGCCACACTCACACAGGTGTCTGATATATGGCAGGTGTGTATACATGCATACTTGTTAATAGGTCAGTATGGACTGTGTGTTTTATTTTGTTCTCATTAAATGTTGGGAAATGAAAGAGCGTTACCTAACAAGATAATCCGAATTACACATGATGCAAAAGCCATGCTTTTTATTAGACGTTTCAAGGTTTACAAATGCAATGCCAGCACTGCATGAGAAATACAGACACAATCTTAGTCAGTAAAATAGTTTAAACATTTAAAAAAACAGACTAATTTACATAGTTCAAACAAGTTATTTAAATACAGTACAAAAATACAGTAATTTGTAGTAAAATCGCACCCATCCATTTTTAATTTTCACATCCTTTTTCATCAATGCTCTGATTGCTGGACACAAATCAATTAGTAGTATAACATGTAAACCATTGGTCCTCTATTAAGTGCATTTTTAAAGTGAAGACACTGAGTATCTGACAATACACAAAGTGACTTTTCCTCAGTAGTACTCAAGAGCTCTATTCCAAAACAGCCTACATAGGGAGCTCCCTTCTTAGGCAGAATCCTAACTGAAATAGAACCTTATACAGAAAGTGACAGATTTGGATTTCAATAACACACACAAGATTAGCTTAAATAGTCCATTTTTAAATACACGATGCCCAGGAGTGAATTTATGTGCTACTCTAGAAGCTTTAAATCACCATTACAGATCTTGAGTAATGGTTTTCAGCATTGTCAGTGTTGTCAGTTTTCAGTCAGGTGGACTTTGACTGGATTTGTACAGTTACTGAAAATAGCAACTCCAAACGGTAATCCTGCCCCAACCTGTTTTCTTGATCCACCTGTAACTGTTTCAGTTAGGAGACAAGTTACGGCAGTTTCAGAGCTGGAATGGTTTGTTGCAATGAAGCCTTTGGCGATGCTGGGAAGATTCTTGATTTCTCTTCACATGAAGGTCCACACCTCCAGATCCTGAATGGTGAAGTCATTATGGAGTGAGAGTGGCTGGTTGTAGAAAGTGCTGCATGAATAACTCGAGCCTTGATACAGGTCAGCATCCAACCACAGGCCAAAGTATCCACTGAACACACAAACAACATGATCATTAGATAAATCCATCCATGTGCTTTTATCAATTATCATTAAAGGATTAGTTCACCAAAAAATTAAAGTTCAGTCATTGTTTACTCACCCCTGTGTTGTAATAACCCTATATGACTTTCTTTCTTTTTCTGAACACAAAATGTTGTGCTCAGTGATGTCATACAATGGCAGTTTATGGTGACCACCTCTTCAAGCTTCAAAAGAACACAAAAGTATAATTCAGAAGTCTAATAAATTATTCATGAGACTCATGATTGTTGTGAAAGCATACGATAAGATTTGATGAGAAACAAACTGAAATCTAATGTATTATTTAGTGAAAATGTTCACTGACCGTTGATCTCCTGTGCGAGTTCATGATAGGACACGAGAGCAACAGTTCACGCAGCCCCTTCACGACATTGGGGCGTTCAAGTGAAAACTCGTTTTATCTTAAAACAGGTCCTCCACAGCGATAGTCACAACACAACACAGCTGCACACAAAACAGAGAACAGAACTTTCTAAACATGTCTGAAGAGTTTGTAGTCGAAGAATTGATGCATTTCTATGCCCAGCCTTATTTATTTTTTTTAAGTTTTTGGACCGGTGCCAGTTCACAGTGGACAGAGTAACCCACAAAATGCTGAAAATAGAAAACAAGCGATCTATAGAATGTACCATCACTCATCACTGCTGGTTAGGACAAAAACTCTGATTACCATAGAAAATATACCTTTAATCGCGTCATTTGCCATCAGTTTAGGACACGGTGTGACCGTGGCTGCCTGTAGCGCTCCTCTATAAATAAGGCTGGGCATAGAAATGCATCAATTCTTCAACTATAAACTCTTCAGACATGTTTAGAAAGTTCTGTTCTCTGTTTTGTGTGCAGCTGTGTTGTGTTGTGACTATCGCTGTGGAGGACCTGTTTTAAGATAAAACGAGTTTTCACTTGAACGCCCCAATGTCGTGAAGGGGCTGCGTGAACTGTTGCTCTCGTGTCCTATCATGAACACACACAGGAGATCAACGGTCAGTGAACATTTTCACTAAATAATACATTAGATTTCAGTTTGTTTCTCATCAAATCTTATCGTATGCTTTCACAACAATCATGAGTCTCATGAATAATTTATTAGACTTCTGAATTATACTTTTGTGTTCTTTTGAAGCTTGAAGAGGTGGTCACCATAAACTGCCATTGTATGACATCACTGAGCACAACATTTTGTGTTCAGAAAAAGAAAGAAAGTCATATAGGGTTATTACAACACAGGGGTGAGTAAACAATGACTGAATTTTCATTTTTGGGTGAACTAATCCTTTAATACAAAAACGACTTGGGACTTAAATTAATAGTTTACCCAAAAATGAATATTCTGTCATCATTTTATACTGTCAAGCTTCAAAACAGACAAAATACACCATAAAAGTAGTCCAAACGACTTCTGCAGTCATACGATAGCTTTGTCTTAATTTTAAGCCCTTATTCATAGTTTAAATTGATCGCAAGCATTTTAGGTTTCTTTATTGTCTGTTTTGGATCTTGATATACTGTTAATCACCATCTGCTTTCATTATATGGAAAAGACCAGCATGAACATTCTTCCGAACATCTTTGTGTTTCACGTAAGAAAGTAAGTGAGTAAATGATGACAAAGTTTACATTTTTGGCTGAACTATACCTTTAATGTCATGAAACAACAGTAATACTCACCCTCCGCCTCCCATCTGGAGCGAGTCGAGGAATCCTCTTACAAAGTAGGAATTTTCTCCACTCCAGCGGAATATCTGCATGAACACAAACCGTTTAAGAACCCGTGACATTACAGTAGGACAGCAGGCAGTTGTCCAGCTATTTAACAAAAAACAGAGCGGCAGGGACTGAAAAAATATTTACCTGAAACTCCGGACAGAAGCTGTACAGGAACGTTTCTCCGGTGCCATAACAGTGGCTGCTCACTTTGAAAGGGTCGGAAGAGAACGCTCCAAAAACCTGAAAATTATTCAACAAGATTGTTTTATCATTTAGCACATGTCCAGGTCCAATTTCACCCCAACAATCAAAAGATAGAAGGAAATATACAGAAATATTTTGCATGTTTTATAAGATTCATCCATGTTTACGTTAAACATAGCTTAGTTTTCAAATTCATTTAAAAGTGCATAAAAGAAGTTGCACATATTGAGGGTTTAACTGATGTAAGATCAAGTCATGCATGTGCATCAATGATCAGTTTTTCATCTTACCTGGTTGTTTGTATCCTTGATGACCAGAAGAACAGGTCTGTCTATGTCTGCCATGTGTCTGTAGAGTGTGTTCAAACTGGTGCCGTGCTCCGTCGTGCTATACAGTAATTTCCATGGATACTCTTGAGTCCGTGCCGGAATGTGATTCATCAGCTGTGAAGATCAAGATGCACATATAAATATATAGAAATAATGAAGAAACGACATTTATGAATTTGACGGAGCACCTTGTGCATTCAAGCTATGCATTTGATCAGTCCATGCATTGCATGATGTACCAGATGAACACTAAATTAAAAGTTTAAGAACTTAAAAAAAGCTTACTCGTTCAAGATGATGCACCTGCAAAATATGACTTTGGTCTGTTAAAACTGGCAGCAGATCCTCAAATTCAGAGTCTGTGGAGCTACAGAGACTCAGACGACGCTTGTCCGGTTTTACAGTGATGATCTGAATGCAAAGACACAAGAAAAGCATTGTTAACATCAACGACCAATGAACAGATAATCCACTTAAAATCATCAAAGCTTTGGAAATCACACAGTAAAAAAATAGCAACTTGTTACTTTATTTCCTAAGCAAGTCTTAAGAATGACTTTTGTTGGTGTAACAATGCATTCAGGTTAATTAAGCTATATTAAATAGTATCTAGCCTAACAACACATGAGCCTCTGTATGCTGGCTTCAAACTAAAAAGCATTTTTTTCATGCATTCATAAGATGCAGAGATTTTCATGCACTGTCAAAATTTTGCATGCACATTGCTGCTCGTTTTCTAAAACTCTCACAAATTCATTCCTCAAAGACAAGCTCACCTCTACAAAAGGCTCCTCGGATGTTTTGGCAAAGTATAAAACCTTCATGCTCTTTGGTATTGGTCTCATGTCTACTGAGGGTATTTCTGGTGTGTAATAGTTGCTTTGAAAGTGTCTTGACTCTGTTTGTGTCCTCAGCCACTCTCTGTCTGCTTATATAGTGTTTCCTGCCTCTCATTGGTCTGTTCATTTTTTTCTCTCTTCCCGTCAGTTCAACCCTAGGGACTTTTAATTTATTTTCCAGCAAAACACAACATAAAAGAGGAAGTCTTGCCAAATATGGTATGTTAACAGTAAACTGTTACAAGTCGCTTGCAGCCTCATGGCACATTAGAAGTTTGGAGATGGGAAAATGATTGTGTTCCTGGAGAATTATTTAAATGTGTTCTAACTCACAATTGCACAAATCCCTTTTATAACTCAGTTTTTTTCTCCTATAGACATCAATCAGATTAAATAGAGAGCAAATTGAGACTTTTGCTAAAGTCTTCTGCTTCTGAGATGTTTCTCCAGAGAAAGACTCCAGTAATCTTACATGCATCTGCACTAGAGTTCTGAGTTGAGATCTCAACAATGTCTCAAACTGTGCTCAGATTTGCAGAGATCTCAATATGAACTCAAACATTTCTCATTAAATTCTTCCAGGTCCAAATGATCTATCCACAATTAATCTATATGACAACAATGACAGTGATTGGCTCATTGGTGTCTATTTGTGTTTCTAAATAAGTTTTATGATATTTAGAGATTCTGATTCTGATTTTTGTTTCCAAATAAGTTTTATGGTATAGAGATTTTTTTAACCAACTAGTATAATATCTGTTTTGTCTGCATTTATTTTGAGGAAATTGGTGGTCATCCAGTTCTTGATCTCATAAAATATGGCAATTAAAGAACAGGGGGGAAAGTGGCAGTGGGTTTGGGGCTAATATGTGTCCTGAGCTCGTGCTTTTCAAAACTAGTGAAGCAAAAACGATTGTTTTTGTTATCTGCAATGTTGTTCCGAAAAGCTGCGCAAAGAACTACTCCAACAGAAATTTCCTAATGAAAATAATTAACTAAGCTCAAAACTGTTTTTGCAACAAAATATGCAAAATATCTGATTGTAAAAGCTGTAATAAATGTGTTACGTCACATTAAAACTAAATGCGCGTGTATCTCGAACACTCTGTGCTTTACAGCAGTGATGCTGTCAATCATGTACATCACCGTTGCCATTATTGGCCCTTTGTTGCCAAGTCCTGCCCATTTGAGAGCTTGACCAATCATCATATAAAGCAGCCAGGCTTCGATTCAAAAGCCAAATGTCCAAGAGAGTGCAACAGTCAGGTTCCAGAAGTAAAAATGCTATTTTTTTTTCCATAGGCGATAACTTATAAACCTTTACAGACAGACCTACTGTGAGCTACCATGAAGCCACTAGTCCACGTTATTTCAATTTTTAAAAAAAAATCATGTTTAATAGCAAATTCCTGGTGAAGAACTACACTACCCATGATCCTGTAGAGAAAGATCCACTAAGCAGAGACAAGCAAAGGGCGCCAAAAGTGCTCTGCAGCAACCGCCCAATCCCATGATGCATTGTGAATGATGCAGTCGAGTCGCTCTCCCTACACTTTCAAACATATATCTGAATATTTTGCAGTAAAATAAAAAAAATATTAATTAATCAACAAGTTTAAATAAAAACTATATATATTTCTTAAAGTTACCTGCCAGTTGTTGGAGGCGGGATTCTTGAGTAAACTGCCAATCACAGTCAGTGTATCCCTGTGGACCTTCACTAAGCTCTGCTTTCTGCTGTGTTTACTGTAGATGCTCTCTGGAGACCACTGAACGAAGAACGTATACAAATGATCGACTCTAAAATAAACAGAAGCATACTCCGTGTTATGAACTGTAATACGTAATTGATTGAAAATGAGCTTAAAATTGAGAATTGAACACACTTTCCTCTGCCAGATAATGCATGTATTTACATGCTGTTATGCAAAGTTTGATGGAGTGAGTATCATGGGCAGTGCTAGGGGTGGGCTATGGGGGCTTAAGCCCGAATGTTTTTTATCATCTTGTAGAGATATCAAAAGTACCAGTACTTTGGTATCAAGTCTTTAGTAAAATATAAATATATTTTAATATTAAGTAATATGTATAAGTAACGGGGTGGGCTACAGGGGCTTAAGCCCCGAATGACTTGGTCCATTCAAATGAACATACTTAGATACATAATCCTGAAAACAAAGAGTAATATAAACTGATCAGCCACAACATTAAAAGCACCTGCCTAATATTGTGTAGGTCCCCCTCGTGAAATACTATTCTTCTCAGCACAATTGTACAGAGTGGTTATCTGAGTTACTGTAGACTTTGTCAGTTCAAACCAGTCTGGCCATTCTCTGTTGACCTCTCTCATCAACAAGGTGTTTCCATCCACAGAACTGCCGCTCACTGGATGTTTTTTGTTTTTGGCACCATTCTGAGTAAATTCTAGAGACTGTTGTGTGTGAAAATCCCAGAAATACTCAAACCCGCCCATCTGGCATCAACAATCATCCATGTGATTATCTAATCAGCCAATCATGTGGCAGCAGTGCAGTGCATTAAATCATGCAGATACGGTTCAGGAGCTTCAGTTAATGTTCACATCAACTATCAGAATGGGGGAAAGATGTGATCTCAGTGATTTGGAGCGTGGCATGATTGTTGGAGCGTGGCATGATTGTTGGTGCCAGATGGGCTGGTTTGAGTATTTCTGGGATTTTCACACACAACAGTCTCTAGAATTTACTCAGAATGGTGCCAAAAACAAAAAACATCCAGTGAGCGGCAGTTCTGTGGACGGAAACACCTTGTTGATGAGAGAGGTCAACAGAGAATGACCAGACTGGTTTGAACTGACAAAAGTCTACAGTAACTCAGATAACTGCTCTTTATTTCCAAAAATATATAAAGATTGACTTTAATTTATAATTTGATTATAAAGTGTATTATTTTACAAAATACACCCATACGTAACCACAGATGTCGGGGCTAAGCCAAGAATATCCACTGACCCTAGAACCGCCCATGAATATCATTACAATGTCAGACTGGGTTTTCCAGACTGGGTTTTGCGCAAGTGAATTCCAGGAAACTCTTGGAATGTTGGAAACTGGAACTCTTATAAGCGCTGCTACACTGCAGCACATTTGTTTTTAACATTCAAACCAGCAGATTTCCCTCAAACTTGCGCACAAATTAAAGCATCAAACATGCACAAATGTTTCACTGCACACAGGAAACAGACAGTTGTTGTGTCTTTATGGCTAAACTAAATTAAAAACTAAATTTTACTGCACCATGTAAAAGAGCTCCATTTTTGGCTGAAAGCCCAAGCACACATGCTATCGTCCCTAACTAGTGTACATCCTATACTTCCTGTTGAATAGACCACCGGTCACCAGCATACAGACAGTACGTTTGGACTTCTTTATATATTTTCTATCGGTCAGCCCTGCTGAGAAACAACATGAACGTTCATAGTATTTCTTTCATTTTTTGCTGGTAAACAACATAGCTACCCTGGTCCAGCTAAACTAGCACTTAACCAGCACTAACTAGCATAAACCAGCTTAGACCTGCATGGAAATTAATTAAAATTAATTAAAAATTCACGTCTTAAGTTGTGCAGATAGAACATATTTTAAAAGGATCAAATTAAAAGCTAGAAATGTCATAATTCAGATTGGACGAATTAGCCCTCCTTTCAAATCATGAGTTTCAATTTAAGTTGAATTGGCCTCACCTAAACAAAGAGTTAATTGAATTATAATTCAAAGAAAAGAAAAGTTTTTTAACAAAACACAAATAAAAACATCATTAATTTTGTCTAATTATGCATATTTTATTCTTGATATGTCGAGTATATATATTCATATTCTCTAAACTTTCATAATATGAAAGTTAATTGATTAAATTCAATGAAATACAAATACATTAAATTCAAATTTCTATTATTGGCATCGCAAACTTTGATTATTAGTATCATATAATTTGTCTGGAAACAGTCCAGGTTTTAATGGGTAAATTATTCAAAAACATTTAATATATTTAATTATTACAACTTATTTAATTAAATTGAATTATTATAATTATAATTGAAATTAAAATTAATTTCTTATTTATAATTTTTTTTTCTTATTTACTAAATGACATTTACACATTAAAAAAAATATTTTAAGATTTACAATTTAAATTCCATAACAAAATTAAATATCAACAAAATAAATACATAAATATTAAGTTTTATTAGTTTAATTTTAGTTAAAAATGACACAATTCTAAGTAAATCTTAAATAAAGGCTAAAATATTTTTAGAGTGCAGTTTCTTTGATTTTTTTGTTTTTCATTTTAATTATATTCCCTTAATTTCACATGTTTCGATTTGGAATTTAGAATGCGTTCTCAATTCAATACTGCGATTTAATCAAAGCGACTTACTCTCCTACGCTGTATACGACACCCATGTTGATCAGAGGATGCAGATGTCTTTTATGTAGGAGTGTGTCGTAGTGCTGGAGACCGAAATCCACCCAGACTCACTCGCCGCCGCTCCGTTTTATACCCACATCTTAGCTGAGATAAGCTTCTTTCACCAAAACCC
The DNA here is from genome assembly GCF_019703515.2 of Myxocyprinus asiaticus. Lineage (NCBI taxonomy): Eukaryota > Metazoa > Chordata > Actinopteri > Cypriniformes > Catostomidae > Myxocyprinus > Myxocyprinus asiaticus. The sequence continues at coordinate 1,002,942 of NC_059359.1, forward strand.
TTCCAAAGGTCCTTCAAGGTCCGCCATCATTTCACAACTGGGTTAGGAAGACCACTGAGTGACATATTAACTTCAAATGAGTCTTCTGTGCTGCTGACTGGAGTTCAATAAGTTACTGTGCCACTTCAGGTCTGGAAATTTGCTGCCAAAGAGATAAAGTCTCTGAACATCAGCGCTTTCTTACCTCAACGTGATTAAAGGCACTGTGCTGGTCTTGAACGATTCACCACTGCACGTCATAAGATAAAAATGTTTGTGTAAATAATCTTTAAGTCGAATGTACTAATTTGCTCTGAAACGACTTTCCTTTTTAGCTGAAATCTTCCTCAATCACCTAATAGAGACACTTTACACCAGCCAATCAGTTTCTAATTAATAAAATCAAATCCCGCCGATTTATTTCTAATTAAATATCCTGTTTCACTCTGACATGTATCGGATTATGAAAGCAAAATGCTTTTACATTAAAGTCATGTTGACTTTAATGTAAATGTGTTTTCTGTATTATTGCAATATCACATTTGTACTAGTACATACTGTGCATATATAGTGCATATATAATGCATATATATATATATAATGTGCAGTATGTTGTTGTCTGTGTGCTTTGCTTCAGGGAGTTACAGAAGGTCATTTGGATCTCTGAGTACAATTCATCTATTATGTGCTGTGGCACCACTGACTTCTGATAAACACCCATATATATATATAGATATTGGTCATATCCCACCCTGTCATCCCGACATAACCCAACCCATGTCTGTTCTTAACATGGACACTTTAAGGCATCTGTGCATGGATGGTTCTTGTGCTATTTTGTTCACAAATGTGAGTGTCTCACATTTGTGTAAATTTGTGTAAATTACCATATTAGGTTTCTTTTGTCTACAATGTCTTTAATGTTTACTTTTGCAATCTTGCTGACTGTCTGGCTGCAACTGTATCCCAATTACACACATACGGTCAATAAAGGTATGTATGTACAGTATGTATGTTACAACATAGTTTATGACAACTCATAACTAATAATTTGCAAAAATGGCAAAATCGTAAGACATTGTACGACTTGGCTTGTACGAAAAGGTACCACTTTTTCAATCAACAAACAGAACTTCAAAAATGTTTAAGCTTGCCTCCTATCCAACACTTTATTTTATATGAAAGGCAACGACTGTTTGGTTACTCATTCCGTATTTATTTATGCAATACAAACGACTGATATGTGTTAATAACCTGTAATACGCATCTCTCGTCTCGTACCAAACCCTGATGTTTTCTTTCTTATGTGGTACACAGAAGTTACTTTCCTATTACAATCTTGGTTTAGGTTTGGGTTAGGGGTTAAACTATGGAAAAATGGTAATAACATTGTTCTTTGGTTCATTCATTTTTCTCTATGGGAGTAAAAGTCGTATGTTTTTGTACGAGCCAACTTGTGCGATTTCTTAGGATTTCTAAATGCTTGCTTAAAATTTGTTTAGAATAAAAATAGTTTAGAAATTAAAATTGTGCATATGTAGGAATTTCTTTACAAAATGAATATATACTGTATATTCACATTTACATTTACATTTATTCATTTGGCAGATGCTTTTATCCAAAGCAGCTTACAAAAGAGGAACACATAAGTGAATCATCTTAAGGAGACAGTGGTATGAAAAGTGCTGTATTACAAAGTTTCACTAGCATCAGAATAGCATTTAAAACAGAATAATGTGCAACAAGGACATTTTTTATTTTTTTAATAACTGGTTAAGTGCTCATGGAAAAGATGTGTTTTTAGCCATTTTTTGAAGACAGAAAGTGAAGTCCGGGAAAGTGTTTTGGTGCCTCTTTGTGTTGGTACCACAAGGCGACGTTCCTTAGCCGACCGCAGGCTTCTGGTGGGCACGTAGCTCTGTAGAAATGATTTTAGGTATGCTGGAGCAGACCCAGTGACTGTTCTGTATGCCAGCATCAGAGCCTTGAATTTGATACGTGCATCAACCGGCAGCCAGTGAAGAGAGACAAGGAGTGGTGTAACATGTGCTCTCTTTGGTTCATTAAAGACCAGACGTGCTGCTGCATTCTGGATCATTTGCAGGGGTCTAATTGCACATGCAGGGAGGCCTGCAATGAGAGCGTTACAGTAGTCCAGTCTAGAGATGACAAGTGACTTAAGAAGTTGTGTGGCATGTTCAGAAAGGTGGAAGGTGGAAGGGTCTTATCTTCCTGATATTGTAGAGTCTACATGATCGTGCTGTCTTTGAGATGTGGTCTGTGAAATTCAGTTGGTTATCAATGGTTACCCCTAGATTTCTGACCATTTTGGAAGGCGTTACTGTAGTTGCACCTAGCTGCACGGTGATGTTGTGTTCAACAGCAGGGTTGGCTGGAAAGACAAGGAGTTCGGTCTTGGCTGGGTTGAGTTGCAGGTGGTGTTTCTTCATCCAGGGTGAGATGTCCACCATGCAGGCAGAGATTCGAGCAGTCACTGTGGTGTCGTTGGGCTAGAAAGACAAGTAGAGCTGTGTGTCATCGGCGTAGCAGTGGTAAGAGAAACCATGTGCCTGAATGATGGGTCCCAGTGATGTTGTGTATATAGAGAAGAGAAGTAGCCCAAGCACTGAGCCCTGAGGTTCCCCAGTAAGTAGCTGATGTGACTTGGACACCTCACCTCTCCAGATATATATATCCAGTATATGTGTGTGTGTGTGTGTGTGTGTGTGTGTGTGTGTGTGTGTGTCAAGTTTGTAGACATGTAATCTTTGAGTTTATGATGTTTTAAAAAAAACTGAAAAACATTTATAGCATTTTCTACAAAAACATTGATTTAATGACTTTAAAAATTTCATGTGGTGTAACCATCAAGTAAAAGGTATTACAATAGTTTCTTGCACCTTGAATACATGAGAGTGAACGCAACTTAATCATTAATTTCAAACATGTTTCAAATATTTTTTTTACAAATATCATGAATTTTTAAGTCAAGAATATTAAGAAGTTTTCTCGTGGTTGCACCAAATGACCTGAACCAAATGAGCCTTTTCATGCAAAATACTGATATTTAATGATATGACAAAATAATGATTTGTTTTTAAATCTTCACACACAGAGTTTAAATAGGTCTTCTCAGTTTTATGATTTTTGTCACATGACAACAACATTTCTACCTACATGTTGGTTATACCACATTACTTTGATTTGGTGGACAAAACGTTTTTCAAATATTAATCATATTTTATAATAAAATTGTTTCACTGTTTTAAAAAAAATTAGTGCTGTCAGTCGATTCAAATTTTAATTGCAATTAATCACATTTTTTTTTTTTAATATTTAATCCAGATTTTAATCCCACAGTTTTAGAAAATGCCGACTCTAAATATACTTATTTTCCTGTCAAAATGCATTTATTTCCTTCTTAGGAAAAAAGCAAAACAATATGTACCAATATAATGTTTTATGAACATTTTCCAAACAAAGCCTTCCATACTATAAAGATAGAAATGACCTAAAATATCACCAATTCAAGTAACATTAAATGTTTCATAAAGTCAAAGTGGGAGTTTGACTAAGTGAAAACTAGTCTCCACATATGTTGCATATTCATTGCAATGCGCATTAAATCTCTTAAACTCTCATCATCCACAATATGAATCTGCCAGTAGACTGTGACTATACACTATTACAGCAATCGTGAAGCTGCGTTCATGATTCGCGTCAGAGCAGCAACACCAGCGTCCAGCGCCGCTCTGAACTCCACATGAAAAGCGCTTGCTGACAAAAACGTCTCATTCTGTGTTTTGGTGATAGTCAAGACTTAACGTGCTTCTGTGGTAATTAAAACGTGCCTTACATAGGCTGAAAAATACTTGATTTCTATCACAAGTCACATCTCGGCTTGTTTTGCACATCAAATAGCGCTAAGAGCTTAATCATTTAATCACTGACAAGGAATCACTGTTGTGTGTGTTTGTGGTGTGTGCGTCAGTGTAATGTCTTCGGGCGCACACTTTGCAAAGGTTCCGCCCTTTCAACAAGTGTATATGCTGGTTTATACTTTATCAACATCAAATGCGTTAATCGCTATAGGGAAAAATTAACGTGTTAAACTTTTTTTTTATTTTGACAGCTCCAGTAATAATAGATTGTTCAGCACTACTTGTGTCAGTGTGTCTGTTTGACTAAACAGAAAGGATTTGTGCAGTCTGTTTTTGGTATTTGCAGGAAATGATGCTAGACAGAACTTGTTGTAGCATTTCCTATGGGAAATCCTTATCAAGAATATTTTGCTCTGCCTCCACTTGATGCAATACTGCATCATATAAGCCCAATGGGAGCCCTGTATGTAAACAAAAGAGTTTGTTGGTCCCAGATAACTTGGAACTTTCTCAAACTTTCACAAATGAGCTGACGGGAAACATGGAAATGCCCACTGACGTCATGCAATATTAATTTTGTGATCTTGACTTAATGAAAAATAATCTCAAGAAAAGTAATCTTGAGAAAACAAGACAGGAAATAGTAGTAACACATGGCCTCTAACAGTTATATATGAGGAGACCGGGGCTAGTTGTCACAAAGGCTTATATCTCAGTAATGATAAGATTTAGAGACAAAAGTCCAATTATACAAAAGTGTGTTTACTCGAGCAGAGGATTTGTATGTTGGTTTCACACACCTCGTTCAAAACTCTCTTACATTAGAGTAATGTTTATGTATTTTACCCTCCACGCTATCATCATATCTGTGTTATAGCTCGTGTGTTATAAACAGTCAACTATATTATGAATGTTTAAATGTGTTTTCAGGACAAAGATATTTTTCATCAAAGTCAGGTGATGCATGTTATCACATGTGTTTTAAATGTAAACAATTTATCAATTACAATATTTGCCCAAAATTTTTTTTTTGTTGATATTTTTATATGTAATCTTCTCTGTTTTTGTTGTTTTATTACTTACTTTTTACATTTTGCTGAAAAGCCTATAAAAGATTGTTTAATGCAGGTGTAGATTTTCTTTAGGTGGTTGTGATGGTTGGGCAAGCACTATTGCTTGTGCTATTGGGGCAAGTTGTCACAAAAGTTCAACCTATGTCTAATGTACTGTCTACTTTCCCTGGGCAATAACGGTGGACATGTGCAATAGCTTTAACCTCCAGTGTGCTGTCTGTCTGCACTGGTCTCAGAACAGTTTGAAATGCACCTTATTTTCATCCTAACTCCATATAAAGCCTCTGAAAGACACATTTTTCAGCTTTTGCATGAATACATTTATTCTCAATGTGATAATATACAGTAAATATAGGAATGCATTTACTAATTGTATTGTATAGTGATAACAAAATGTATATAAATAAAGTGAAGCTAAATGACCAACTGATGTGTTTATGATGAAAGTTATTCAAAATAACTAGTTTTTCCAACTTTTGAGGGAATAATGTCCCAAAATCCACATATGTGGATGTCGTGTTTATCAGCGTGCCGATGCTTGAAAAATGAACAGATTTTTTTAAAGCAGCATATCAAATGAAACTAGAGACGCTACTCTTTACAACCAAACAGGTTTCAATGAAAAAACTTAAAGAGATTAAGTTTTATCAGAGGCACTTTTTTTGGCTCTGTGCCTGTAGAAGCATTTCAAGGAAATCAGCGGCATATTGTTGTGTCATATGAGTCGTGCGGCAGAGCTTTAACCCTTAAATGACAGTCTAGAGTCTTATGAACAGTATTCAGTCAGTTTAAATTGATTTAAATTATGCATTACATATAGCGAAACCAAAATACAATGTCCACAAGGTTAAGGTGTGTGTCTATACAGAAACTGACTTTCAAAAGTAAACCCAATTAGTAAACCCCACCCTCAAGTGTGACAATTAGCCCTGCTCTCAATTATATAGAATTGATTTCATAGATTTTGCTCAGCAACAGCAAAACTGAGATGGAACTTTGGTCCTAATCTCACTTCTTATGCAACAAGAGCAAGTGCTTTACAGATCAATTAAATAGGAAACATACATTTTAACATACATCACACATTGAATGAGACTTATTTACATAATTTTTTATTGCTGTGCATCATAAGTCAAACGCTAGTCTTCCACCTGGTGTAATCGCGGGATTTCGAGCCGCACATGCCCAGATGCACTTCCTCTTTTGCTTCCACTCGACTCACACTTGTTTTCAGTCTTTGTGCTGCTTTAAACACTCTCTTTCATTCTGAGAATGTTTACATTAGTCACAACCTCTGGATCGACACAGAGCATGTACCAGAGAACAAATTTGTAAAAAGAATAAAATGAATGGGCATCCAGAAATCCAGAAATGTATGGGCAAACGATGCAGAATTTTTGGTAACACTTTCTATGAAGACCGTATTTATAATGCATTGTAAAGGCATTATAATGCATTAGTAATTTTTCATAATACACCTTATAGTAATTTCAGTTATTTTATAGTAGTACAGTTATAATACATTAAAAGACTTCCCTTATTCATAATTATACTTTAGAGTATAATGCATTATAACACAAGCAACATCCAATTTTAATGCAGCAGAAGTTAATAAAGTTAATGTTATAAGTGCTGTATAGTGTAAACAGTCTAAAGTCTTTATGACACGATCATATTATAAGTGGTAAAGTTACAAAAGCAATATCTTCTTTTAAACAGCCATACACTTGTAACATACAATACAAATCAGACTTATATTATGGAAGTTATTTATTAAATAAGTTTCTAAATAAGATGCACAAACATAAAGTTTACTGAGTATAGAATCGGGTGATTTATTCTTGGGTGTACAGTACATGTGTGATCAACATATATATTTCTTTCTCAAGAGAGTATCTGATATATTTTAACCTTGTAGCTTCACAAGTGTTTTTCATAATATCTAAAAATTAACATTGAATGTGTGTTATTTTTTATTTCATACATGTGTAATGTATATAACTTCCAGCATAACTTGCAATGTCTTAAAACCGCTTAAAAATATCTTATGGGTGTTTATAAGAAGAAACTACTTTTGTCACTTTACTTAAAGCATACCTATTATATTTATTACAAATATATGTAATACATTATAACTTCTGCAGATAAAAGGGGATGTTGCTTGTGTTATAATGCATTATACTTTAAGGTATACAGTAACTATGAATAGGTAAGTATTATGATGTATTAAAATTGTGGTTACAATTATTTATGAAAATGTATAACATATTATAAGGTGTATTATGAGACTAATGCATTATAATGCGTTTACAATGCATTACAAATATTGGCTAAAATGTTTAGGGGCCAAGCACCGAAGGTGCTGTAGCACCTATTGTTTTGTTATTATTATTATTATTATTATTATTATTATTTTATCCCCTTTTTCTCCCAATTTGGAATGCCCAATTCCCACTACTTAGTAGGTCCTCGTGGTGGTGCGGTTACTCACCTCAATCCGGGTGGTGGAGGACAAGTCTCAGTTGCCTCTGCTTCTGAGACCGTCAGTCCGCGCATCTTATCACGTGACTCATTGTGCATGACACCACGGAGGCTCACAGCATGTGGAGACTCATGCTACTCTCCGCGATCAACACACAACTCACCAAGCGCCCCATTGAGAGCGAGAACCACTAATCGTGACCACGAGGAGGTTACCCCATGTGACTCTAGCCTCCCTAGCAACTGGCCCAATTTGGTTGCTTAGAAGACCTGGATGGAGATTCGAACTCGTGACTCCAGGGGTGGTAGTCAGTGTCAATGCTTGCTGAGCTACCCAGGCCCCCTCGTTAGTATTATTATTATTATTATTATTCCTCCCCAATGGGAGTCTGAGGCCATAGAACCGTACGTAGGAAAATTATGAAATTTGGCACATTGATAGGGGTGGTCATGAATAGCCCCCATACCAAATTTGGGGTCTCTAGGACATACTTTATAGCGCCACCACCATGTAAAAAATTCACTTTTCTTTTGTGTGTACCTTTTGAACTGTTTTGCCTAGAGACACTGTTGTTATTTTTTTTTGTCTGATTACTCCTCTTGATGATTCAAATAGACCTCTTACATTAAGGCTCTGGCCATTACAGTGGCCGCCATCTTGGATTATGTCATCGTTTTTTCACTACTATTTCTTCAAACATTACCCAATTCTGCAAAGCAAGGTTTCAAAATAATCTCCAGATTGAGCCGCACAGACTGAATAAATACAAAATCATAGTTAACGAGGTGGTCGTGAAATCAGATTTGAGGCTGTATCTCGGGAACACTTTGTCCTCTCGAAAAGAAACTTGGTATGCTTCATCAGCACCATGATTTGAGGGCACATGCAGAGTTTCATGACAGCCCCACCTATGGGTCAGAAGATGTGAAAAATGGCTATTTTGCCCATAACTTTTTCTAAATGTCCTAAAATCATGGGGTTGGTGTCTGTGGATTCCTTAGGTCATACAGATATCAATAAACCAGTGTTAAAGTTATAACTTGTTTCAAGGGTTGTGGGTTCAAATCCCCAAATCTGCAAGTCATTCTGTAAAAAGTTTTGTAGTTCTGTTGATTTTTGTAATGTGCTTAATAGTTGCTGGGCTTTTCGACAATCAAATTCTGAATTTGATCTCTGTTGAAAAGTTACATCATTATAAATTTGATCATGGTGACTTTTGTGATTTGCTGTAAAAAAACTTCTTAGCATAGTATGTTCCTTTTGGTGGCTGTTAGCCCAGCAGCTGAGTGGAGCAGTGCTTAGAGCCATGAAATGTCAAATGGAAGGTTCCCAGCTTGATATCCACCTTAGCATATCACACATTAGAAATGTGTATAGTTCTGGATAATTTTGTATTGTGCTTACTGAATCGAGGTTGGGCTTTTCCCAATCAAAAGTAGATTTGCATCTTTGTTGAAAAGTTACATGAATATAAAGTTGATCATGGTAAAAGCTGTGCTCAGCTGTGATTCCTCTAAGGTTGGTATATCTCTTTGTTGATTGGTAATGTTGTGGCTGTGTGTTGCAGTGGATAGAACACTGAACAGTGGAACAGAAAGTCATGGGTTCAAATGCATCTGGGGCAATATTATCTATGCTTGCTCTGTGAGATCTTTGGGTTGTGCAGTGGTTGCCATGCTGGTGCTTGGCCCTGTAATTGCTGCTTACAGCTATATTTATTATTATTCTGTCTAGTCTTCCTCCTAATGGGAGTCTATTTTCTCCAATCAAATTTTGATTTTCATTTTGTTATAGATATATCTTCTCTTTTTACATTGTGCTTGAATCTCTCCCAATAAAGAGTAAAAATAACAATAATAATAAAAATAAATAAACATAACTGAAAATTAATTATTACGTTTGATGGCTCCTGTTTCACTCTCTGTTCAAGCTGACGAGTCAAACAATCTATAGTATGTAAGTTTCACATGTTTATGGCACCATCTAGTGGTTATTGTGAAAAAAGTGGTTTCAATGTTTATATCGATCTATTTAAAATGGCGGATTTGCACAAAAAGTGGCTCTTATGTTGGGATAAATGACAGCTTATTTTAATAAAGTAAATATGACAGTAATGATTATATTGTTACTGATATTTTAAAATGAGTATTTGCTGAATAAGCAACTTGTGCTTGGTTAAAATTTTGTACATTATTTTATTGAAAACCCCCTTTGAAATCCATGTATCAAATATGATACAACAGGCTTTTGAGGAATATCTCTCAATCACCATTACTTTACATTCATGCACACCACACAAATTTTTTTTTTTAATTAAAAAAAATTAAAAAAATCACAGAACTTTGAAAATTCTGACATATATTTTTTATAAAGTATATTAAAAGTGTGAACTAATATTTCTGTGTATTTTTATATATGCAACCTACTCTGTCATTATAAAGATCTAATTGATGTCATTACATAACTAAACTGAAATCTCCTTTTTTTTTTTCTAAAGGCACAAAAATACTCCATAAAAAGTTGCAAATAATCTTCATTGTGCTAAAAGCACTTTTCCTCTGCAAAACAATAGGCAACTCCGTATGTTTGCATCTGCCTTTAACATTACTTTAAAAATACTCAAGGGACAAACCCAGAACTGCCAACATATCTCACATTTACATAAAGCTGGACTCAATTTATGTTTCGATTGAAAGTGTACATATTTAACCAGAGTTTGCATGCCATTGTATTTGTAAAATTGCTTGCTGAAGGAAGTTTTAGTTCCTTTTTCAAAATCCCTTCAGTTAGGGCTCCAAAGTCTGAGACCAGAAATAACTATGCTTGTACATTCTTTTCTAATTTAATAGCATAACAATTAAAATAAAAAAAAATGTACATCAAATTGAGAATGTTGCAGAATTTGGCATGTGTCTCTTTTGCGTTAATGAGAGCATGCACTGGAGCTGACTGCTGGCTGTATATAATCCCTTATATACTGTATATACAGGTGCATCTCAATAAATTAGAATGTCGTGGAAAAGTTCATTTATTTCAGTAATTCAACTCAAATTGTGAAACTTGTGTATTAAATAAATTCAATGCACACAGACTGAAGTAGTTTAAGTCTTTGGTTCTTTTAATTGTGATGATTTTGGCTCACATTTAACAAAAACCCACCAATTCACTATCTCAACAAATTAGAATATGGTGACATGCCAATCAGCTAATCAACTCAAAACACCTGCAAAGGTTTCCTGAGCCTTCAAAATGGTCTCTCAGTTTGGTTCACTAGGCTACACAATCATGGGGAAGACTGCTGATCTGACAGTTCTCCAGAAGACAATCATTGACACCCTTCACAAGGAGGGTAAGCCACAAACATTCATTGCCAAAGAAGCTGGCTGTTCACAGAGTGCTGTATCCAAGCATGTTAACAGAAAGTTGAGTGGAAGGGAAAAGTGTGGAAGAAAAAGATGCACAACCAACCGAGAGAACCGCAGACTTATGAGGATTGTCAAGCAAAATCGATTCAAGAATTTGGGTGAACTTCACAAGGAATGGACTGAGGCTGGGGTCAAGGCATCAAGAGCCATCACACACAGACATGTCAAGGAATTTGGCTACAGTTGTCGTATTCCTCTTGTTAAGCCACTCCTGAACCACAGACAACGTCAGAGGCGTCTTACCTGGGCTAAGGAGAAGAAGAACTGGACTGTTGCCCAGTGGTCCAAAGTCCTCTTTTCAGATGAGAGCAAGTTTTGTATTTCATTTGGAAACCAAGGTCCTAGAGTCTGGAGGAAGGGTGGAGAAGCTCATAGCCCAAGTTGCTTGAAGTCCAGTGTTAAGTTTCCACAGTCTGTGATGATTTGGGGAGCAATGTCATCTGCTGGTGTTGGTCCATTGTGTTTTTTGAAAACCAAAGTCACTGCACCCGTTTACCAAGAAATCTTGGAGCACTTCATGCTTCCTTCTGCTGACCAGCTTTTTAAAGATGCTGATTTCATTTTCCAGCAGGATTTGGCACCTGCTCACACTGCCAAAAGCACCAAAAGTTGGTTAAATGACCATGGTGTTGGTGTGCTTGACTGGCCAGCAAACTCACCAGACCTGAACCCCATAGAGAATCTATGGGATATTGTCAAGAGGAAAATGAGAAACAAGAGACCAAAAAATGCAGATGAGCTGAAGGCCACTGTCAAAGAAACCTGGGCTTCCATACCACCTCAGCAGTGCCACAAACTGATCACCTCCATGCCACGCCGAATTGAGGCAGTAATTAAAGCAAAAGGAGCCCCTACCAAGTATTGAGTACATATACAGTAAATGAACATACTTTCCAGAAGGCCAACAATTCACTAAAAATGTTTTTTTTATTGGTCTTATGATGTATTCTAATTTGTTGAGATAGTGAATTGGTGGGTTTTTGTTAAATGTGAGCCAAAATCATCACAATTAAAAGAACCAAAGACTTAAACTACTTCAGTCTGTGTGCATTGAATTTATTTAATACACGAGTTTCACAATTTGAGTTGAATTACTGAAATAAATGAACTTTTCCATGACATTCTAATTTATTGAGATGCACCTGTATATATATAATTTTCTTTATTTCCAGCTATTTCAAGACTTTTGAAAGCCCTTGTGTCTCTGTAACATAACTGTCACTTGCTTGATAGTAAAATGTGTAATATAATGACACAAGGTGTCACGTTAAACACTTAGAGTAACGCAATGCATTGAGTAAAAGGGTGTAAAACACTCATTTAAGGGTGTAATTGCACTGACTCAGGTGAACTGTGTGATGACATGTTGAAACGGTCACTGACCTACTTTGTGACACTCTACAGAATAACCACCATCAAACAGATTGTCTGTTTCCGTCTGTGGTGAGAGTACATTTGACAAAATTCCCCAGCAGTTGAAAGGAAACATTGGTCAACATTTAAAACACTTTTAAACCATCAAATGTCAAACCATTGTTTTGGACAACAAACATTGCAATTACTAAGTTGTGTACATTTATAACATTTAGAACACATGCATTTAAATAACCTAAATTAAATAATTACTTTTTGGAGAAAAAACTACCATCATCATAGAGCATTATGAATGTATGGCAGTGTGGTTTTATCAAAGGCATTCTTCTTTAGGATTATTTGCACATTCTCGAATTGACTGACAGGCGATGTCTGTATCTAAAAGGTGACTGGCTCTTTTACCTGTGGACTTCCGCTTCTACATTCACCATATTGGGTGTTCCAGTGTCTTCCATTCTCCCATTCAAGTTCTCCATCTCTGGCTAGAATGAAGAGTAACATTTTAAAGCATATTTATCTTGAATTTTTTGTGAATGAAATTGTTAAATTACACAGTAATTTGATTGAAAACTGTGGAGACGCTGAATCAGGTTGGAGGCAAATGATTATCACAGTCACTTGAAAAGAGAAAAGCTTCATTTAATAGTGATTACACACCTGATAACATTAGTGTAAGTGAACATAACTGCTTATAATGTCTTATAACATACTTGCTATGATGCAGTGAACTCTTGGTCCCACTTTATTTTAGGTGTCTTTAACTACTATGTTCAAAGATTAAAATACATACGATACAGTGTAATTATTGTGTAACTACATGTTATTCTGCACAATTCTAACAAATTCACATTTGCCGCTACTGAGGTTGAGGTATGGGTAAGGTTAGGTTAAAGTTAGGTCAGGGTAGGGTTAGGGTGAGGTTTAGGTTAACAGTGTAACTACAGATGTAATTACATGCAGGTACTTTAAATGAAAATTCAATGCAACAAATCGTAGGTACATAATAAGTACATTGTATCAAATGCTTAAGTACATAATAGTTAAAGACACCTAATATAAAGTGGGTCTGAACTCTTTTACTATCGCCTTTATTAAGACCTGAATCAATACGTAAATTTATGAAAGTTAAGTTATTAGCTTTATGTACCTTTGAGCAAATGTAGGTGTCCTTTCTGATGATGAATATGTTCATTTTTGGTTCAAACTGGGACTGACATATTTAAAGATAAAAAATTTAAAAAAAACACTGCGTTTATCCTATCTGGGTACATCGAGGTCATTTCTGGGTACATTTTCCATTTCTCTTTTTAATTTATAACTAGTAGCACCTAAGAAGCAAGCAAAAAAACAAAAAAAACAAATTTGTTTTTAAAGCAAGTACTCAACCTAAAAATTATGTCCACATATGTGGACAGCGGGACTAAGTTGTGAAATTTTAAATAATATCAAACTATAGAAAGTCAGATTTTTTTCATCAAATTGTTTATTATGTTTCCAGGAGAGTCTCCTGAACTGAGATCAGTCAGTTTAAATGAATTTAAATTATGCATTGCGTATAGTGAAGCCAAAATACAACGTCCACTCATGTGTACGTGGGGTCGCACGAGGTTATGGTTAATTACTGAATCGAAAAGCTACATCTTAACTATTGCAGGGCAGTTAACATTTGCAAATTCTACATTTTTAAATGATATTTAATATTATTACTAAACTATTTTATTATTATTAAATATTAATAACATTGAACTGGACCTTGATACCATAATTATTGATTTATTTATTTTTTTTGATGGTTATAACTTTCACTTTCAATCTTTATTGTTCTCGAAAGGGCATTTCAGGTAGGCAGCAGCCAAAAACACGATTAACATCAAACAATACAAAAATGATCTTATGAGCTATTTATAGAAGTAATTATTGTGGGAATAAAATCATTGGCTACTGTCCAAATGTCTTACCGTTGGACCCCTAAAAAAATAATAAAAAAAACACAAAAAAGATTACAAAGATTACAATGAATGCGAATGGGAATGATGCCAAGACCAGGGAGTTACTTGCCATCTGCATTGTACATTAGATGTCACATTGTGACGTCACTTTAGTCTTTACTGGATTTCTCGTGATATGTGTGAATGTGAGCACAGATTACGGGAAAGCTCTGGGCAGTTTGAATGAACAACATCTGTGTAAAAGACGCTATTGTGTTTAGACCTACTTGTGAATTCTGCCCTTCAGAATTTATTTATTTATATATTTTTAGATATCTGTTGGGTAAACAAAAAATATTCTACTACAAGACAGTTTAAAACTAGGTGTTTGAGATAAACATCCACTGCTTAAGAATTTGGATCATTAGAATTTGTATATAGCCAATGTGACTACTTGCCCCGATCTCCCTTATATCAGGGATATAGGTGCGTAATAGTGCACACGCTTTAACTTGCATATGTTTGCATTTTGTCCTCACTAAATTTATTTAAAACATTTCTGACATATAATGAATGTCTGTTCATCACTCTAAGTGCTGGATCGTACTGTAAGGTCAAAGGTTAGCAGGTTACATTGTGCTGCCCATGCAGCATGTGAAGTGTGTTTAACACGTAGCATTTACACAAGTCTGGCATGAGCACAGCGCTGAAGCATGCTCACTTCAATCATTTATAGAACGGATTAGTTCACTCAAGGGTTACTACAGTATTATATAATCTCAGAACTTGGCCTGGAAATCACAAATCACTTCTAACTCATACAATGGAACATGTGGATTTTTCAGTATGTGACCATTATGCATAGGTGTAGAGGTGGGCACACACACAACAACAGTGTTTCCAGCTGTGTGGGTGATGCTAAATTCAAGATGTTCCTTTACTAGGTTTTGGTGACCTGATTTTGTGGCACCCATCATGTTTCCTGTCTCAAGCGTGGGGCAGGGTGGGGGGTAAAACTATACTTTCACAGTAGTGTGGTTTTAAAAGAGCAGCACAATCTCATTCTGAGAGCAATTTTAAAAAAAGAGACCCTTCTTGAAATCTCACAGTTGAATGAGTTAAAGATCAGATTATTGCTATAAAGAGAGCATTAACTGATGCAGCACTGAAAGTTCAATTTTTTTTGTTGACAAAATTCAACATTTCTGGTTGTTCATGATTACTGGATAGTGATTTTTAAATTGTGAAATGTATATTCACAACAGAACTTTCCATGACTTTTCCAGGCCTGGAAATCATAATTTGAAAATTTCCTAATATTTGCAGGTTTTTCACTACTAAGGGAACCCTCTATTAGAGGCAGACCTATATATCGGTTTTACCAATGAATCGTTTACTGACAAAAATCTCTGCCGGTAGTTGCTGAAAGTTTTTTCTTTTTTTATTCCTCTATGAATAAAATATCTTGTTTCTCTGTGGCCGTCGCTGAAGGATTCTACAGATAAAATGGTTTGGTTCTGCAATATGACAGCGTCTTCTAGAGATGAAATAAAAACAATCACTGACACCTCTTGAGGATTTGCTGTATCTAAATCTTTCATCATTTAAAATATTCATCCATATTTTTAATCCACACTTCAATGCATATTTTGATTAGATATATATTTAGATCAAGTGTTTTAAATTAAAGCAAGGGTATGCAAAGAAAAATGCGACTATATGGAAACGTCCACTGTCAGCACATACACTAACTACTTTTCCATCCAAGGGTTTTTTGTTTTTTTTTTGCGACAAAAGGTGTAGCGCATCAAAACCGATATAGCTTATGGAAATGCAAATTAATCGCTAAACTTTCCCAAGTGTCTACATAATATTTTTCCATTTAACTCTAGCACATAAACTCTATGTTGATACTTCAAATGTTGCGAAAAACTGGTTTGGAAACACTTTGTTGAGAAAATTGGCATTAATGCAAAAATGAAGGGTCACATGACAGAAGTTACCCCAATCATTAGCCTGTGTTAATCATGACAACAAGGTATACATCCTTGAAAGCCAATTTATTGTATGTGAAGCATTTCTATCAGAAAGACTTGCAGACTTGAGTAAAGTTTAAGATGACATTTATTTGATAAATATGAAACATGAAGCGGTCAGAAGAAGTTGTACTTGGAACCCTCAGATCCTGCTGGAGATAGGAGGCAGGGACGAGGAACCTACCCCAAAAGAGCGAAATAAAATACTACCCCCAAAAGAGATGGTTATGAACCAGGTCTTGTGTTTGCCGTTCAATCTGGAGAAGAGAAAAAGAGATGTAACAACCTAGAATTGACACTTGGCATGAAATACACAATATCCCTGGCATGGTTGTGCAATACCTTTGCAATAGGATGAGCCGTGCTTGCGTTTACTGATGGCTCTTATGATAGAGGGGCATAGTGTGAGTGATATCCTTGCTGGAGGATAGCCCTTGTTGAGAGACAATGAGTTTGATTTTGAGCCCTCCGACAAGGCGCCCATAGTTGTGTAGAATCTTTGCCAAAAGATAAATGTAATATGAGGCCCTATGATAAGGGCGACATTGTTGTGCTCTACCGTTTGCTGAAAGATAAACAACACTGATTATGAACTCTCTGACAAGGGCGGACGTTGTTTGAAATATCTTTGCCAGAAAATGAACACCGTAGCTTAAAGCCCTATGATAAGGGCGACGATATTGTGCAATACCTTTTGTTGAAAGAAAAACAAAATTGGTTATGAGCCCTGCGGCAAGGGCAGGCGTAGTTTAATGGTTATCTTTGCCAAAAGATGAACAACATAGCATAAAAGCCATACGATAATGGTGACGTTGTCATGCAATACCCTTTGTAGAAAGATGTACCATGTTGATTATGAGCCCTCCGACAAGGGCAGACGTTGTTTGTAGAACATCTTTGCCAAAAGGTGAACAACATAGCATAAAGCCATACAATAATGGCGATGTTGTCATGCAATACCCTTTGTAGAAAGATATACCACATTGATTATGAGCCCTCTGATGAGGGCGGCCGTTATTTGATGGTTATCTCTGCCAAAAGATGAACAACATAGCATAAAGCCATATGATAATTGCAATGTTGTCGTGCAATACCCTTTGTTGAAAGATGTACCATGTTGATTATGAGCCCTCCGACAAGGGCAAACATTGTTTGCAGAACATCTTTGCCAAAAGGTGAACAACATTGCATAAAGCCATACGATAATGTTGTCGTGCAATAGTTGTTGAAAGAAAAACAACATTACGCATGAGCCCTCTGATAAGGGTGAGCTAGGCTTGTGCAATACCTATGCAAAGGAAAACCATGTTTGGGACTGTGGAAGCACTGGTGAGGAGGGTGGATATGGCTATACGGTGTCATTGCAGGACAATATAAATGCTTGAATTTGATGATTCTGTGAGAAGAGATGTGGATGAGCAGAAAGAGCCCCCAACCGCCACCAGATTGGTATGAAAATTTACGGCTGATGGAGAGTTGAGCATATGTGATATTTGAGGGTTGGGTCAAATACATTTCTGATAGGATGAGGAAGACCAGCAGCTGAGTATCTTGATTGTGGGTTCTTATAGTCCTTGATGAGCAGCCATTGGCTGCACCAATTTTGAATGAGTGCCCCGAGAGACTCGGGGAGGGGACCGCAATATTTGAGGGGTCAGATGCGAAATGTGAACTAGTTTGCAGTATATAATGTGGAGGTGTCGGGTCAGGAGGAGCTGGAGATTATAGATATCGTTACACAATGACCACACCCTGAGTGGTCTGTTTTGGAGTGTTTGAGAAAAAAGGGGGAAATGAGCGTGGATTGGGCGAGTCCTTCTGCATGAGTTTTAGCAGAATCTAAAAGGGGGAGGGGTGAGGGGCTTAGTCCGGCAGAAGGTCTGAAAGGTGTGGGCAGGGGACGGGAAGTATGCTGGTGGAGGGACATGTCATTGAAACTCCTAAAACGAGATAGAGAGTCAGCGATTGAATTGAAAACCCGGGAATGTGCTCGCTGAGAGAATGGAGTGCAGTTGATGATCTGCCATGTCAAATGTCTCAGTAGGGGTTAAGGAGCTTGGAGGACCTGCCTTATAGATGATCGCCACGGCGGTGGTGTCGCAAAAAAAAATACATTTCTATGCCAAGATGGGACCCCATAAAATTCTGCCGACAACGATGGGGTCAGTTTCGAAGATGTGGATGAATGGGAGCTGGGTACGAGTGAAAAATTAGTCTGGCCATTTCCCTGCGAACAATGTTCCTATACAGTAGCCTCAAGACCTTCGGAGGGCACGCATCAGTGAAAAAGGACATGTCGTCTGAGGTCTCAAGGTTTTTATTATGGAATATAGGGAATTCAGTTCCAGTGATTTAGTAATGGGGGCCAAAATTAGAGGTCTGATCGCAGCAGTCGTCAATAGATACATTGTCAGAGTTATTGATGGAATGGGCTAGCTTGAGGTGAGAGATGGAGCGGCCTTGATGAATGATGCCCTGGCAAAATAGGTGACCCGAAGGGTCAGCGGATTGCATCTGGAAACTGATACTGGCAAGAGGAAGGAAATGCAAACTAATGATCTGTCTGATTTATAGAGAGGTGGAGAAGCTTGTGTCTGGGGGAAATGGAGCACGATACCAGTTATTTTGAGAGACATAGAAGGGCTATGGTTTTTCCACTGGAGAGGGAATGCCCAGCTTGTGAGAAATTTTGTTTAAATGTCCAGGGTGGAGCTGAGAGTGGCACGGGAAAAGAGGAGCAGAGGATCGGAGCAGGTGCATACAGATGGGAGCTTAAAATATTGGAAGGATCCGGCATAAGCCTTCCGACTGAGAATTAAATGACTACTTCTACTCATGATTGTGAGCTGGACAGTGAAGTAAAATTTACCACATGATGCCGAAATTGGCCAGTCAGTGGGATGAATGGGCATGACTTTTTGGAAGCGTCTTGATGTTTGCTTTGGAGAGGAGGGCACCGTGCCCAGCCTTGGATGGGGTTGAAGTATGTAGATGCGAAAGATGTGATGATTGAAGCTTAAGCTCCTGATAGAGCCTGTAAAACCAGCAGCATGACACATGGTCCATGACAAGTAAAGCTTCAGTCGACGGAATATTTGGTATCTGCTTCACAAGAAACATTAATCCGGCATGGTTTTATCCAAGAGTGAACGAATCTTACTTACCTGTTGCTAAATGTAAGCTGCCCTGACTGCAAATATATTTATGGTGAATGGAGCGGAGAGCAAAATGCATTTGTAACTTAAAGAATAATAAATAAATAATGCGTTTAGGCAAATCTAGTTGTAGAAATAACATAGAAAGCATTATGAAGGAGCATATGTCTTACCAGCAGGAACAGAAAATGAACTATAGCGGAATTGAAATAATGAGTTTTTTGACATTTCGTGTCAACTAATCCGGTACAGGTTGGATGGTTGGTTAAATGGATATGATTGAGAACTTAGCTTATTTCTGATGGGGATCAGCTGCTGCCTTGAGGCAATGATTTTGATGGACTTGGCAAGGAGCGCGCTTCTTCTGATTGCGGTAGATGCGGTGGCTCGACTTAGCGAGGTCTCCTATGTGATTGAGGTCTGGATGAAGATCAGGATTTGCTGATCGTTTACACCCTGTGGGTTTGATGCAGGGCAGACAGTTGAAATGGAGTGGCGGCATCATCGGGGAGGGAAGGCAGGCTTCCCAAGATGTTGGGTGCGATGATGTACAGCTGCGAGTCTTCCCGCTAGAACTACGCTGCTTACATTACTCGCACTGCTATGGATTGGTCTTAACGGCACACCTGCACAGATCCGATGCTGCAAACACATCTGCGTCATGACACTTCCAGGAATGCCAACACAAATATCTTGTATCATGCACCTGTCATCGACAGGTGCATGGAGAACAAATAAATGGCCACTCTTTGCGATTAATTTAATCACGGTAGCCATCCATTTATTTATTAAAGTTGCTTTTCCACACCATTCAAAATAATAGACGGCAGTCATGGAATTAGCCCACAAGACAAAAAACATATCATTTCTGTGCACAAAGATGTTTTAAATTAAAAATAAATACACAATACTAGCAGAAAAGCTTCAGTGTGCTTTTTTGGAACACTATATAGCCCAGTTCTATAAAATTATTATTTAGCTTACTTATGAAAAAATGCTGGCAAAATTCCTTGTATTAAATAAAATAAATTACCAAACGAAAAAATAATATTGTTAGGACTATATACTTGCCTTTTCTTTTTTCTTTTTTCTTTTTTTTTCTTCTTTTTATCCCCTTTTCTCCCAATTTGGAATGCCCAATTCCCACTACTTAGTAGGTCCTCGTGGTGGCGTGGTTACTCACCTCAATCCGGGTGGCAGAGGACAAGTCTCAGTTGCCTCCGCTTCTGAGACCGTCAATCCACACATCTTATCACGTGACTCATTGTGCATGACACCGCGGAGACTCACAGCATGTGGAGGCTCATGCTACTCTCCACGATCCACACACAACTTACCACACGCCCTACTGAGAGCGAGAACCACATTATAGCGACCATGAGGAAGTTACCCCATGTGACTCTACCCTCCCTAGCAACCGGGCCAATTTGGTTGCTTAGGAGACCTGGCTGGAGTCACTTAGCACACCCTGGATTCAAACTCGCAACTTCAGGGGTGATAGTCGGCGTCAATACTCGCTGAGCTACTCAGGCCCCATATTGCCTTTTATTTCACAAACTTAAATTAGGCTTACCCTGTTCTGTGGACAAAAAAATTTGGCTGAATGACATTCTCAGAATGTTCTAGACTTTTTTCAAAACTATAAACTATTGGAACTATTTGTCCAATGCTGAGTTCACTTTCAGAAAACGAGCTTTTGAACATTTTAAAACTTTTAAATTGTTTAAATCTAACCCTCTTTACCTCGGATCGCATTTGCTGAGCTTCTTCAGAAAATGTAAATTGCATTATGAAGGTAAAATTAATTTTAGATGAAAATCAAGTTCAGTTGGTCATTAAAAGTTGCTGGACAAATATGGAGGACATAATGCAGTTGTGATGGCAATATTTTAGATTAGATGATTGTTCAAAATAGCCTATTGAATATCAGGAATGTATCATATATGTAAACCCTGATATTACTCTGCATCAATTTTTCTTTAATAGTTGTGCACACAGTATATACACATTGATGGATGGTCCTTCTGGGAATTAAAAGCTGTTTATTTTTTGCCATTTTTGACCTATTATTGACCATAAGACATGCCCGTCTATTGTATACCGTGGCAACTCAAAAACAAACACAAAGACAATGTTAAGCTTCATTTAATGATTCAGCTGTGTTTGATATAATGGCAAGTGATTTTCTAGAACCAAATTAGCAATTTAGCATGATTATTGGAGTGATGGCTGCTGTCTAGATTTGATCAAAAATGACTTTTTTCAAATAGTGATGGTGCTGTTTTTTACATCAGTAATGTCCTGACTATACTTTGTGATCAGTTGAATGCCACTTTGGTGAATTAACATTCCAATTTCCTTCCGAAACAGCCAAATCTGTACATTATTCCAAACCTTTGGCCACCAGTGTATGTCTTTGACAGTTATGTTAGTGTTTCTTATATGCCACATTTTTGCTGATAACTTCAAGAACAATAAACATAACATAAAATATCACATACCATTACTTATAGGGGGTGATTATCTTTCAAACGAGCCCACACACAAGGTAATCAGATGCATAAATCATTAGATAATCCACATGAAGCACAATGTTACATATGACCACCAGGAGATGGCGCCAAATACATGACACAGACTCAATGATGACTCAAATGACACAGAATGAAACTCATTCTGTGAAATCTCATTACTAAAATCATGTCTGCATGCTATACAAACCTTTAGTCATTGTTGTGTTTGCATGTGTAATTAGTTCTTATGTACAATTATTATGTTTTATTTGTTTGGAGAGGCTTTTGGACACTAGGATAAATTATTTTTGCAATGTTATACGTTTTTATTGCTTTGTTGTATCAACAGAAAAATTTTCTCAGATACAGTTGACATGATTGGGAACAAAACAAAAGCAGTTTTTCGGAGCCACCTTATTTACACCCAGAGATATATAATGTTAAATAAGAAAAAAAGTAAAATTTTTGGCTCAATTTTTGTTTTTGTTTTTTGTGATTTTTCAGCAGTTTCTTAGGCTGAGAGTCTCAGAATGTATCATAATCTATATCATATTTTTTTTTTCTTTACAGTGACACCAAACACATGACTCTCCTTGTTTTTGTTTTTTGTTGTTGTTTTGTTTTGTCAAGTTATAAGCCTTTAGTTCTGGGTATGCCACTGAAACAGGAAATCTTTAAAAACACCCTCAGAGCTTAAAGGGTTCATAACTATTGGCTATTAATCTGTTATCTGCCTTTTCCACCACCTTAGTTATCGGTATCACCAAAATCCACTATCGGTCGACCTCTTCCCTCTATACTGCATTAACGCTTCAGGCATTGTGGGATGCCATTTTTGTACCTGTATACTTTACATTTCCTAACTGTACAGTATGGTATATACCATTAGTTGATAATACATTAGTGTACCAACTATTTTAAGTTCTTAAAATTACTTTGTACCACCATAATATTACAATACATAGAAGTCCCCACAATTTCTTAAAGTTCATTGAATCTGGCCTTTCTGTGAACAATGGCTAATAAACATATATAGACAGACAACACACTGTCAGGGTACTACACAAGACACAAAAATTCTGTCATTAGAATGTACTAAATAACAATAAATGTAACATGATACATCCTAATGTACATAACTGATAACACAAATAAGAAGAAACATAACTATTTTAATAAAATACAATCTTCTGGGAACACATTTGTAATGTTTTCATGTAAATTTTACTTACATAATTTTGACAATATTCAACTGTAAAAGTGCATTTATTCTTCTACTTCCAAAACACATAATTTTTTTCAGTATTTTACAGTAATGTGTTGTCTTATTAAAATCTAAAATTATTTTCACCTTAAAAGGTAAGGTTGCTTACTGTCAAACAATAAACCGTTTTTTCCAGTAGTACTTTACATTCTTATCCCATTAAAATAAAGAATACATTTTTCAAGGGCTACACCTTGTGGTATTTCTCTGGAATTACTTGCAAGCTTTACCAAAGTTCTGGAAGGTCTGTGATGCAAATAAAAAAATAAAATAAAAAAATGCTCCATGCAGTTAAGCTCTCCTGACTAATCCAACTAACTCAGGACAGAATTCCAGAACTAAAGCACAAACCGTAGTCTTTAATCTCAAAGGAATTTGAAAAACACTTTAATATGACATTTGTAAATGCAGGTTATTCTTTACGTATATTTTGCACAGAGTGTGTACACTCATTTAGGAACGGGTCTGTTTGAGCATGCTGGGTTAATCTGCAGAAGTTAAAAGAACCGGAAATATTTCATATTTAATTGTGTTTTGAACCTGTCAATCTAATTACCAAAATTTCCTTGTTGACCCTCTAATTAGGCCCCCTGTGTTTCAAAGTAAAATGTCATCATTCTTTTCTTGTCTTAGAAGGTAATTATGTTTTTGAAGCTGGGAATCAATACATCATATTATTTTCTTTTAAAACCCCAGGAATTTAAAATGAGACTTTTGTGGCAAAATGACTCTCAAACTGTTTTAAACATTCAAGTTCAAGGGTTTTCACATTTTTTAATGACAAGGTCCCCCATGCAAGGGCCCCACTTTCTTAAATATAAAGACAGCTACAGTATAATTTATTTAGTACACAAACCCATTTATACTATTTGAGAAAAACATTAGATATGATTTACACAACAGGTTGTTTCCTAAATTAAATTATTGGCACTAGAGGGGGGTGCTATATCACGAAACAAGTTTATGCTTAAAATGTTAGTCAGAGATAACCATCACTTCTGCATTTGTTACTTAAAATAACAAAATAAGGCCTCAAAACATCTGCGTGAAAATTAGCGCCCCCTAGAGGCAACGGGGTATAAATATTTATATGAAAATAAAAATCCTTCACATATATGGACAAGTCATATATCAAATGAAAGCTCTCACTCTCATGAATGCACCTCTACAGTTAATTTTGTTGCACTAATATCACAGTTTAAAAGATGTTCAAAAGAATCACAAAGTGAAATATGATTTCTGTAAGTCATCAAATACAAACGTCACTTTTATGCTCCGATAACTGCTGCTGTAAGTCCCAAATAGCTAAAAAATGTATATCTGATTTTACTTTAGGCAGTTTTTTTTAATGAGCCATTTGTTACTCGTCTGCGAGATTACTTGTGTGGATAATCCAATGTTATATCTTAGATGTCCAGAACAAAATATTCCATCCAGAAGGAAAAGCATGTTAACAAATTATCAGAAAATATTTTTGACTATTGATGATAAAATGTTATATATCATCAAAAAGGGGAGGATCTCAGCTTTCTAATGACACCTAGATTGAGCTTCTAGTCCACTTAGAGGCCGAGATATTCAATGAAATAATGAGGGTGTTGCTTGAACTGAACATTAGACTGAATGTCTATGGACGAGCACATCTGTGAGGGATAAAATGTGTTAGAGCGCCACCTACATTTCAGATCTGTATATTGTGATGGAATGTGATGGAGAAAAAAAATCTGTTAACACTTTCTATGAAGCCCATATTTATAATGCATTGTAAAGGCATTATAATGCATTAGTAATGTCTCATAATACATCTTATATGTTATAACTTCTCATAAATAATTGTAACAACAATTATAATACATTATAATACTTACCTATTCAAAGATATACTTAAAGTATAGTGCACTATAACAGAAGCAACATCAAATTTTACGTGCAGAAGTTATAATGTATTCTATATATATACTGTATATATATATATATATATATATATATATATATATATATATATATATATATATATATATATATATAATAGATATGCTTTAAGTAAAGTGACAAAAGTAATGTCTTCTTATAAACATCTATAAGGTATTTTTAAGTGGTTGTAAGATGTCATGCTGGAAGTTATACTGTATATTGTACACATGCATAAAATAAAAAATAACACACATTCAATTTTGAGATATTATAAAAAAACACTTGAAAAGATACAAGGTTAAAATACATCAGAAACAAAAGTATATATGTTGATCAAACATGTAAAGACACCCAAGAATAAAATAAATAAATGTATACTGGACTCTATTCAATAAACTTTAATGTTTGGAGACTTATTTTATAAATCACTTCCATAATATAAGTTTGACTTGTGATGTATTGTATGTTACACATTTATGGCTGTTTATAAGAAGAAACTGCCTTTGTCACTTTACTTAAAGCAGGTAAAGAGCACTTATAATATGATTATAAAGACTTTAGACTGTTTACACTATACAGCACTTATAACATTAACTTTATTAACTTCTGCTGCATTAAAATTGGATGTTGCTTGTGTTATAATGCATAAAAAGTATAACTATGAATAAGGGAAGTCTTGTAATGTATTATAACTGTAGTTACTAACTTATTATAAGGTGTTTTATGAGACATTATGAATGCAGTATAATACATTTATAATGCCTTTATAATGCATTATAAATATGGGCTTCATAGAAAGTGTTACCAAAAATGTTTTTCTAGTGCTTACTACCATCTAGTGGAATAAAATGAGACTTTTCAAAGTGAGTGAACAAAATCAGGATTACATGTTTACAAAGTTATGTCTGTTTATCATAAGATTATAAACAAATACAATATTATTTATGAATAATGGGGGTTTTTTTTCTTTGGGGGGTGGGTGGGGGGGTGGTTGGAGTTTTCTGCTAAATTAGACCAATTTTTTGCAATTAGTCCACAGTATGTGTGAATGGTGAGCTTTGTATTTGAGGGTCAAAAATTGAGGGTGGCAGCCCAAAAATGCACCAGAGTTTAAGGGGTTAATATTGGTTATTATTAGTAATAATAATTATTGTTTCAAAGTAGCCTTATAGGAAATACTGTCTTATAACCAAGCAAGCACATATGTTCAGTATGTGTATATTCACACTTTTGTATGAACAAATATACAGAACGTTGCAAGGAAGGAGAGATGAACACTTTAAAACTATTTGCAGATTTTTTTGTTGTGTTATACAGTTTTCTCTCAGATTGTTTGTGGACGTGTTTGAAACCCCTTCTCTAGTTTGTTCTTCTGACACATTGCTCTCTGTATTACTCAATGTTTGAGCTTTGGAATGTCACTCAGCTGATCTTCCATATGAAACTCAGCATGAGCTTTAGGGATTGTGTTTGTCAGCGAGAGAGTTCATTTTGGCAGTAATAAGCTGTTTTTTCCATGCTAAGGAGACATTGGTGACCTTATCTCGACAGGAGGTGCCCTGTGATGAAAACTATTTAACCACACTTTTCTGGAAAAAGCCATTTGATTAGAACTGCATTGAGAGGTTCGGAAGCTCTTCCTTCTAAAGCAGTTCATTTTGATATGGTAGGTTATTAAACTTCTCTTTAAATATCTTATCTTAAAACGGGAGATTATGTCATTCTTGTGCTCATTACGTTTGTTTGCTCTCAACAGATGAACATCATTACATTTGTTTGTCTGCTTCTGTGGACAACAGTGTCTTCTTTCAGATTTGATGACTTGAAACAGTATGTTGACACCCATGAAGAGGATTTTATAGAGGTATTATTTGGGTGTTATGAGACTCCTTCATTTTAAATGCAGTTGAGCTTCAGTTTTGCATCTCTGTGATAAGTGCATTGATATTTGTTGATTATTACTGGTCACCTGACGTGGGTTTTTAATAGCCGATACTGCTATTTAGAGAGCAGACTGACCGATGGTGAGAAAATACAATTTAATGATGGCAATAAGAAGGATGTATACTAAATTGCTGAATTAAATAAACGTTTTTTTAACATCAGTTTTTTACTTAAAATTAATTTAAAGAATCTGAGAACAGAAATGTATATGCTACTGTATAACACTTTTATCAATAAACCAGTCGGGCACAGTAATCAATACTGATACTGATACTTTTAAATAGGCCAAATATCTGACGATGAATTGGTCTGTTAATAACTGATATCCACATAAGCAGACAGTGAGACTGTTTTGTGTTTTATTAATTTCTGAGTGAGCAGATGAAGCAAACCAAAGATACTTAGAAAGATTCAAATCACATGACGACAGGACCAACATCCTCTAATGTCATCGTTATTGATGCATCTAATCACAGTAAGAATGTTATACAATCAGCTGCACTTTATAACATGTGTTTGTTTATTTAAACTATAGATAAACACCAGTATTGCACACAATCTCTTCTTTGATCATTTAGCATTGTCAGCACAGATAGATTAGCTGCTTTGACGACATGCAATGCATAAAAAATAAGAGTTTGGAGGGCCTCATTTGGAGAATGTTGTTTAAAATATCTTTGCAATTCCTACTTTTTTTATTGAGGTAGCAAACAAGACACAGAACTGTAATGCAAATGTGAATTTAAGGAAGAAAAATTACTGCTGTAAGTGTTATTTTTAATAACAAATTTGAATCATAAACCTACTGTGAGAAATATTTGCAGACACATTAATTTATATTCACAAAGGGTTCCACCTTTTTGACCAATTTCCATGACCTTTCCACACTGTAAAAAACTACTGTAAATTTACGACCAAATTCCTACAGCGATCTACTGTAAACTTAACCCTAACCCCTAACCCCTAACCCCTAACCGCAACATTAACCCTCACCTAAACCCCTAACCCTACCCCTAACCCCTAACCGCAACACTAACCCTAACCCAAACCCCTAACCCAAACCCCTAACCCCTAACCCCTAACCCTACCCCTAACCCAAAAACAAACCCCTAACCTTTAACCCTAACCCCTAACTGCAACACTAACCCTCACCTAAACCCCTAACCCTACCCCTAACCCAAACCCCTAACCCAAACCCCTAACCCCTAACCCCTAACCGCAACACTAACCCTAACCCAAACCCCTAACCCAAACCCCTAACCCCTAACCCCTAACCCTACCCCTAACCCAAAAACAAACCCCTAACCTTTAACCCTAACCCCTAACTGCAACACTAACCCTCACCTAAACCCCTAACCCAAACCCCTAACCCCTAACCCCTAACCCTACCCCTAACCCAAAAACAAACCCCTAACCTTTAACCCTAACCCCTAACTGCAACACTAACCCTCACCTAAACCCCTAACCCTACCCCTAACCCAAACCCCTAACCCAAACCCCTAACCCCTAACCCCTAACCGCAACACTAACCCTAACCCAAACCCCTAACCCAAACCCCTAACCCCTAACCCCTAACCCTACCCCTAACCCAAAAACAAACCCCTAACCTTTAACCCTAACCCCTAACTGCAACACTAACCCTCACCTAAACCCCTAACCCTACCCCTAACCCCTAACCCCTAACCACTAACCGCAACACTAACCCTAACCAAACGACTTTCAAATGGCACTATATGTGGCAACAGTGATGCATTACACATAAAAACATAAAAGCAAAAACAGTAAATGATATTTCAGCAAAATGAGTGTTTGATGTTTTTGATGAACTTACAGCATAACTCGAGTTGTTATCAAGACACACACAGATATCAACTCTCGGCATACAAAACGCAACAGTGGTGACAATTAACAAACATACTTTTACATAAAAAGTAAAAGCTGAACATTAAAATACAAGCAACTTAGATGGCAACAAAAACAACGTCAAAATAAACCTGTAAACAATAAAACATCTAAGTAATTTCTTCATGCTGCAGTGCATGCTGGGAACTTAGCTGTTCATTTCAACAACAGTAGATAGTATGTAATTTGACAGCTATATGCTGCTAAATTACAGTTGTATACTGTAGCTGTAAAAACAGTATCTAGCTGTTAATTTCAGCAACAGCAAGACACCGTTAATTTTACAGTAACATGCTGGCAACCCTGCTGCCAGTTCTTTACTGTTTATCAACAGTGCAGGCGTTTGTGATAACTGGAAAATCGTTTTGATTTGCTATCGGAATTTACTATGAATCTTTTAGAGCGATTTGTTAACCGCTTAAAGTTATTCACGGAAAAGAACTCAAAATATCGATAAGTTGAACATCACTATGGCATCACTAGCCAGCTTTACTCTAAACAAAATAATACTTGTCTGAGCAAAGAAGAA
This sequence comes from Myxocyprinus asiaticus, assembly GCF_019703515.2. NCBI lineage: Eukaryota > Metazoa > Chordata > Actinopteri > Cypriniformes > Catostomidae > Myxocyprinus > Myxocyprinus asiaticus. The sequence continues at coordinate 1,032,341 of NC_059359.1, forward strand.
CTAGAAAAATTATATTCACTATAGACATTTCCATGACTTTTGAGATGACAATGACTTTGCCTTTATTTTAAAACTCCCTGAAATATAAAATTCCCTATATATATATATATATATGTATGTATGTATGTATATAAATTCTAGAGCAAATAGTTTTCCTAATAATGTATGTCCTCATATGTGGACATCGAGACTAAGTTGTGAAATTTTAAATAATATCAAGTTATAGAAAGTCAGATTTGTTTTTCATCAAAGAGTTTATGATGTTTCCAGGAGTGTTGATTATTCATGTTTCTGAGATGTTACAGACATTACATCATAAATTATCATAATTAATTCTGATGCAAAGTAATGTCCAGCATCATCCAATCACTGTCAACCATGTTAAAATAAAATGATACATTATAAATTCTGAATCTATGTACTGATTATCATTGTCTCATGTCTGTCAAACATGTTGAGTGATCCAAACATCATCTGCAGCCTGAAACTGAACTTTTGATCAGATTTTAGGAGTGAATGCACTTAACTGCATAGAGAGCTATAGGATGCTCCCTTGATCCCTATTTAGTGAATGACTTAACCTCCAGTGTGCTGTCTGTCTGCACTGGTCTCAGAACAGTTTGAAATGCACCTTATTTTCATCCTAACTCCATATAAAGCCTCTGAAAGACACATTTATCAGTTTTTGGATGAACTCGTTTATTCTCAATGTGATAATACACAGTAAATATAGGAATGCATTTATTAATGTTAATGAATAGAACCGTATTGTACAGTGATAACATAATAAAATATAACTAAATGTATATTAAAATGAAGTGAAATGACCCACAGATGTGTTAATAGTTATTCAAAATAACGAACATGTTTTTTCTACTTTTGAGGAAATGTGGTGCCAGTGTCCACGTATGTGGACGTCATGTTTATCAGCGCGCTGACGAGCGATAAATGAACAGATTTTTTAAAGCAGCATATCAAATGAAACTAGAGACTCTCCTCTTTACAACCAAACAGGTTTCAATGAAAAAACGTAAAGAGATTTCTTACCAGAGGCACTTTTGTTGGTGCTGCATCCATAGGAGTGCTTCACAAAAATCAACGTCATGTTGTTGTGTCACGTGACTCGATGCACCAGAAGTTTAACCCTTATATGACAGTCTAGAGTCTTATGAACAGTACTCAGTCAGTTTAAATTAATTTAAATTATGCATTACATATAGCAAAGCCAAAATACAACGTCCACACATGTGGACATGGGGGTCGCTCGAGGTTAAGTAGATAGTAGTTAAAGACAAATAATATAAAGTGGGTCTTAAAATGTTATTAATTTACTTTAGGCTATCCGTCATTATTTAATGGGCCGTGGTGACAGAACATGCTCCATTTTTCCAAAAGTCTTCAAAATGGAGCAAAACAACATAAAGCAGGCTTATATTATAAATAGTGTGATTAATGATGCAAAATGAAAATACTAAAGACTAATGAAATTTCTTTGTTTGATGAAAAAGAGGCATTTAAAAATTTTGCCCAACACGCGTGTTCGGTCTGTACTTTGTTTCAGACACTGAGACAGTGGGTCGCTGTAGAAAGTGACTCCAGTGATGTCACAAAGAGAACCGACTTGCACAGAATGATGGACATGACGGCAGAGAAACTGGGCCTCATCGGAGGACGTGTGGAAATGGTGGACATCGGAACGCAGACGGTCAGAAAACGAGTTCACGCTCATGATCAACCAATGTTCTCCAAACTACTCCAGTTCTACAAGTTTAGAGTGTTAAATAAAGATTCTGTTTCCTCCATAATGCCAGTGTCAATTCCCCAAAACAATCCAAGCTTCATATGATCTGTTCTTTTCACCTGTTGTACAGTTGACCAATGGAAGCACCATCGCGCTGCCCAAAGTTGTGACAGCTCAGTTTGGTAATGATTCTAGTAAATACACTGTTTGTGTTTATGGTCATGTGGACGTCCAGCCAGCCAAAAAAGAGGACGGATGGGCAACAGACCCTTACGAACTGACCGATATCAATGGTAACCCTCTAACTTAGTTATTTCAGTTACTGTTTCACTGGAGGTTTAATTGTTCTCTGGCAAATATTCATACGTAAAGTTTCCTCACAGGAAATCTATATGGAAGAGGAGCATCTGACAACAAAGCACCAGTGTTGGCCTGGATCCATACAGTGGAGGTCTACAAAGCCCTCAACATTGTAAGAGATGCTGAAATACAGAAATGTTGTAATAAATCAAATGCAACAGGTTGCCGTTCAGTCAATAAGTGATGTGTTTTCTAACTGAACTCTCTGTTCTTCAGGAGCTGCCTGTGAATGTTAAATTCATTATTGAAGGGATGGAGGAGACTGGATCTAATGGTTTGGATGCTATGATTGTGGCTCAGAAAGACTCATTCTTCTCAGATGTAGATTACATCATCATCTCTGACTGTGGTTGGCTCAGTAGACGACCAGCGCTGACATACGGCACCAGAGGAAACTGCTACTTCTTTGCTCAGGTGTTCTCTCATTAGCAGATATTTGTGTTTTATGATGATGGCAAACACTTTTAGTTGCCAAACAGGTTATTAAGCATGTGCTACAAGCATCAGGTACAGTCTGAAGTCAGTCAAGCTTACATGGGATTCACTAAGCAAGATATGGTATAAAAAAGGACAAAAGCAAACCGTTCTGTGTTTTGGGTGACAGACTAACAGTCAGAAGGCAGCAGTTTCTCTGCCAGCATCAGTTTACACAGGGCAAACACATTTCAATTCTTAACTCTATTACAGTTTTCATAAATGGTCACATGTAAAGATAACTTATAATTCAATAATTCAAAGACAGTGATTCAGTACATAGTACATAGTCGTGAGGTCGCCTGCGTTAGAAGGTAAACATGCAGTTCAAAGACTCAAATACTTAGATTAAAGAATCAGATAATCTGTTCAGAGATACAAATATTAAATTCAAAGAATCAAACACTGAGTACAAATAATCAGATGCTCGATTCAAATGATCAGATAATCAGTACAAAGATTCAGATATTTAGATTAAAGAATCAAATACTCAGTTTAAAGAATCAAACACACAGTTCAAAGAATCAAGTACTCCGTTCCAAGAATCAAATACAAAGTTCATAGAATCAAACACAAAGATTCAGATGCTTAATTTAAAGAATCAGATACTCAGTACAAAGAATCAGACACTCAGTACAAAGAATCAGATGCTCAATTTCAGAATCAGATACTCAGTACAAAGAATCAGATACTCAGTACAAAGAATCAGATACTCAGTACAAAGAATCAGATGCTCAGTACAAAGAATCAGATGCTCAATTTAAGAATCAGATACTCAGTACAAAGAATCAGATGCTCAATTTAAGAATCAGATACTCAGTACAAAGAATCAGACACTCAGTACAAAGAATCAGATACTCAGTACAAAGAATCAGACACTCAGTACAAAGAATCAGATGCTCAATTTAAGAATCAGATACTCAGTACAAAGAATCAGATACTCAGTACAAAGAATCAGATGCTCAGTACAAAGAATCAGATACTAAGTACAAAGAATCAGATACTAAGTACAAAGAATCAAATACTCAGTACAAAGAATCAGATACTAAGTACAAAGAATCAGATACTAAGTACAAAGAATCAAATACTCAGTACAAAGAATCAGATACTCAGTACAAAGAATCAGATACTAAGTACAAATAATCAGACACTCAGTACAAAGAATCAAATACTCAGTTCAAAGAATCAAATACTTAGTTTAAAAAATATAAATACTCAGTTAGAATAATCAGATGCTCAGTTTAATGAATCAAATACTTTCATAGTTCATAGATTCAGTTGCTCAGTTAAGAATCAGATACTCAGTACAAAGAATCAGATGCTCAATTTAAGAATCAGATACTCAGTACAAAGAATCAGATACTCAGTACAAAGAATCAGACACTCAGTACAAAGAATCAGATACTCAGTACAAAGAATCAGACACTCAGTACAAAGAATCAGATACTCAGTACAAAGAATCAGACACTCAGTACAAAGAATCAGATGCTCAATTTAAGAATCAGACACTCAGTACAAAGAATCAGACACTCAGTACAAAGAATCAGATACTCTATTTAAGAATCAGACACTCAGTACAAAGAATCAGATACTCTATTTAAGAATCAGACACTCAGTACAAAGAATCAGACACTCAGTACAAAGAATCAGATACTCAGTACAAAGAATCAGATACTCAGTACAAAGAATCAGATACTCTATTTAAGAATCAGATACTCAGTACAAAGAATCAGATACTCAGTACAAAGAATCAGATACTCAGTACAAAGAATCAAATACTCAGTTCAAAGAATCAAATACTTAGTTTAAAAAATATAAATACTCAGAATAATCAGATGCTCAGTTTAATGAATCAAATACTTTCATAGTTCATAGATTCAGTTGCTCAATTTAAGAATCAGATACTCAGTACAAAGAATCAGATACTCAGTACAAAGAATCAGATACTCAATTTAAGAATCAGATACTCAGTACAAAGAATCAGATACTCAATTTAAGAATCAGATACTCAGTACAAAGAATCAGATACTCAGTACAAAGAATCAGATACTCAGTACAAAGAATCAGATGCTCAATTTAAGAATCGGACACTCAGTACAAAGAATCAGATACTCAGTACAAAGAATCAGATACTCAGTACAAAGAATCAGATGCTCAATTTAAGAATCAGATACTCAGTACAAAGAATCAGATACTCAGTACAAAGAATCAGATGCTCAATTTAAGAATCAGATGCTCAGTACAAAGAATCAGACACTCAGTACAAAGAATCAGATACTCAGTACAAAGAATCAGATGCTCAATTTAAGAATCAGACACTCAGTACAAAGAATCAAATACTCAGTTCAAAGAATCAAATACTTAGTTTAAAAAATATAAATACTCAGAATAATCAGATGCTCAGTTTAATGAATCAAATACTTAGTACAAGAATCAGATACTCAGTACAAAGATTCAGTTGCTCAATTTAAGAATCAGATACTCAGTACAAAGAATCAGATACTCAGTACAAAGAATCAGATACTCAATTTAAAGAATCAGATACTCAGTACAAAGAATCAGATACTCAATATTAAGAATCAGATACTCAGTACAAAGAATCAGATGCTCAATTAAGAATCAGATACTCAGTACAAAGAATCAGATACTCAGTACAAAGAATCAGATGCTCAATTTAAGAATCGGACACTCAGTACAAAGAATCAGATACTCAGTACAAAGAATCAGATGCTCAATTTAAGAATCAGACACTCAGTACAAAGAATCAGATACTCAGTTCAAAGAATCAAATACTTAGTTTAAAAAATATAAATACTCAGTTAGAATAATCAGATGCTCAGTTTAATGAATCAAATACTTTCATAGTTCATAGATTCAGTTGCTCAATTTAAAGAATCAGATGCTCGGTTCAAATGATCAGATGCTCAAAATCTTAATCAAATAAACTGTAAAAGGGGATGAAATAAAACCAACTGTTAACAGTCACATACTTGTGTTTATTTTTGACTCTTGCAGGTGGAGGGACCAAAGCAGGATTTACACTCTGGCGTTTATGGAGGCACAGTGATTGAACCAATGACAGACATGATTGGCATCTTAGGTGCTCATTAAACCTTTCTGCTCTTTATGATTTCATATGACAACAGCTGATGTTCTACATTGCAAAGATTCATTTTCTTCACAGACAAACTCATCAGCCCGAGCGGGAAGATCCTGATCCCTGGCATAAGAGAAGCTGTCGCGCATCTTTCTGACGAGGAATGGAAGATGTATCAAGACATTGAATTTGACGTGGAGAACTACAAGGAAAAGATTGGCGTCAGCGAGCTCATGTACAGCAACAAGGTACAGAACAAGAGATCAGATCAAGGGAAAAGGCTTAAAGGGAATGTTCTGTCATCATTTACACACCTTAATGTTGTTCCAAACCCATATTACATTCTAGAATGTTCACACAACTTTTTTTTAACCTTTAATAAAGCTAGCTGCACTTTATTTTGAAATCCATGAAAATATAATGTTGATGTTTTTTCACCCCCCTTTTAAGGTTGACCTGCTTGCCCATCGTTGGCGTCACCCAACTGTGTCTATCCATGGCATAGAGGGGGCGTTCTCTGCACCAGGCACTAAGACTGTCATACCGGCCAAAGTAACGGCTAAGTTTTCCATTCGCCAGGTACCGAATATGGATCCAGCCATGGTTGAAAAACAGGTAAAATCAGCTTATTTTAAGATGTAAAAATGGCTGTTCACATTATTTATTAGCTGTATTAAAAAGAGTTTAACATGTTCTTTTTAACACAGGTGACAGATTATCTCCACTCTGTGTTTGCCAAACGAAAGAGTCCCAATAAACTCAATGTCACCATGGTTATTGGGGCCAAGCCTTGGTTAGCTGATATCAATCATCCACTGTATGAAGCCGGAAAAGCAGCGGTCAAGAGAGGTTTCATATTATACACTTACTGTACACCATATAATTCACTGCCATTGTCACAGGAATTATCAGACATGCAATAGAGAATAACAGATGTAAAAATCCTATTCATTTTCACTTTGACAAGTTATTATTTGTGATGGGTTGTTAAGCGAGGGAGTATGCTTCGGTAGAAGCCAATAAGTAGGATTCATTTTTACTTCGTTTGAATAGAATTATACAAATAATTGTTTAATTTAAAAACATACTGTATGGGGTCTGGGTATCTCAGCGATTATTGATGCTGACTATCACACCTGGAGTCGTGAATTCGAATCCAGAGTGTGCTGAGTGACTCCAGTCAGGTCTCCTAAGCAACCAAATTGGCCCGGTTGCTAGGGAGGGTAGAGTCACATGGGGTAACCTCCTCGTGGTCGTGATTAGTGGTTCTCGCTCTCAATGGGGCGTGTGGTAAGTTGTGTGTGGATCGCGGAGAGGTAGCATGAGCCTCCACATGCTGTGAGTCTCCGCGGTGTCATGCACAACGAGTCACATGATAAGATGCACGGATTGACGGTCTCAGCTGCGGAGGCAACTGAGACTTGTCCTCCGCCACCGGATTGAGGCGAGTCACTACACCACCATGAGGACTTAGAGCGCATTGGGAATTGGGCATTCCAAATTGGGAAGAAAAGGGGAGAATTTTTTTAATATATATATATATATATATATATATAGAGCAGTGTAACAAATCTCAAAATAAGAGTCCCAAACTAAGTAAGTATATTTCGGGATTGTTTACAGTTAAAAAATGTTAGCGCATAACTTGGGGCTCTGGTTATCAAAAAAGGGACAGGAGCGCTAAACCACAACCCTAACCTTGAGTAAAAGTGACGCCCCCTTTCAGAGTTGCCGCAACCCCTTCTGGAGTATCGATTAATCGGTAAAACTGATATATCGGCATACCTCTAGTTCATTGCCTCATAAAGGTAGGTTAAATGCACATTTGCCTTTTTAACCGATTTTTAAACACCTTTATTCACTTTTCTGACACCCTATAGAGAAAATGAATGGGTAAAACACTTTGGTCACGGTTGCACTCTATCAGAACCCAAAGATCACGTTTGTTGATAAATCATGATAATTGTGGTTATGGTAACTAAATGATCGAATGAATACCACAATCGTGTCACAAAACATGCTAACCTCTACTCTTCTGTAGTTTTTGATGTAGAGCCTGACCTGATCCGTGAGGGAGGCACGATTCCCGTCGCCAGAACTTTTCAGGATGAGACGGGCAAGAGCATCATCATGCTCCCCATCGGCGGCTTCGACGACGGCCTTCATTCGCAGAATGAGAAGATGAGCAGGTAAATGTGTTTCTCTTTAGTCAGTGGGACTGCTTTTCTTTACTTACGCAATCCATAAATAAATTCTATTTTGTTTTCAAATATTTTTTGTTATCTTTCAGGTACAACTACATTGAGGGAACCAAACTGTTTATTGCCTACTTGAATGAAGTGTCCCAGATCAAGAAGCTTTAATCAGATTATGTGAAGCTCTTTCTGACAAAAGCATACATGTGAAATATTGCTGAGACCAGTGTTTCATATCCTAAGATGTACTTTGTAACCTTCAAATATCACCATTTTGTATTGGTTGAAATAGCTGCCCTGTTATCAAATATAAAACCTGTATTTTCCACTCTTATTACATCTTCTGACTGTGGAATTGACAACATTCGTGTGACTGGCATATATTAATTAAACAAATGTTTTGCAATGCATATGCAGTGGTTGTATTTGTATAAGATATCTATGATTAACTCATGAGCGTTCATTTACTCATCAACGTTTGTTTATTCAGATGACTTTTATTTTGTAATTTTACGCTGCTGGTAAAACAGGAAATGCCTTGACAGCGTGAGAGTTGCCAGATATTTATTAATCCGACCTTTGTCCCTCCCTCATAAACTCATTTCTCATAGTTGTATTTAAACTTTCAAAGCACATATGAGCAGTTTTCTCTATAAATAGAAAACTTTGTTATTATTAGTAGCATAGATTATATCACTGATGATTGACAGGCGATGTCTGATTGACAGGCAAAATCTGTTTCTAAAAGGTGATTGGCTCTTTTATTCGTAAGACGGGAATTTCTTTGCTACATCCGTTGGCCCAGTCAGAATTGATTCAACAAGGTTTATGGAGTTACACTTGTGCCACAATTCTGCATGCACAAAATTATATTTTGAGTGCACAAAAAAATGTTCTGCGTGCGCAAGATGATATTTTGAGCATGCAAAAAGGTATTTTTCATGCAGAGTGGGTAGGAGGAGAAGAATTCTGAGAAAATTTACATTCAAATAAACTTTATTCAAATGCAAATTAGATTTTCGTTTTCTCAAAATGAATTTATCTTTGCAAGAAGAAACATTGCTTTACAAAACTGAGTTCAAGCACGTGCAAAATAACTTTTTGTGCACTCAAAATATCTTGCACGTGCAAAATAACTCTTTGTGTGCTCAAAATATCATCTTGCATGTGCCAAAAAAAAATACAAAATAATGTGCACTCAAAATATAATTTTGCGCGTGCAAAATAACTGTACGTTCAAAATTTCATCTTGCGCGTGCAGAAAATGTTTTTGCACTCAAAATATCATCTTGTGCGTGCAGAATTTTTTATTTTTTTTTTTTGCTCTCAAAATATCATTTAGTGTGTGCAGAAATTTTGTATTTTTTTTTTTGCACTCAGAATATCATCTTACGCATGCAAAATAACTCTTTGTACGCTCAAAATTTTATCTTGCGCATGCAGAATTTTTTTTTTTTTTTTTTCACAAAAAATATGCTTGCGTGTGCAGAATTGTGGCACATATATAACTCCATACAACGTTAGCATAGAATTGCATAACGCAGCGGTCCCGTTCAGATTCTATGGTGGGACACTGGCGAGGAGACAAGAGACCGTTCTTTTTGAATGGATGTCTATGGAGGAGATGCTTCCCAATGCTGAATAAACTGCTTTTTGGAGGAAATAGCTCATCACTTAATGAATTGACAGCCTATGAACGAATCTTCAACATGTTGTACACTAAACAGTCTTTTGGAGTGAACTATGTGTGGAGCTGACTACGATAAAATTGCTGTTTTATCAGAGAAGACACGGACAATTTTGCGACATGTATGTGTCAGTTTACGGCTCTCCCCATTCATTTGTATGGTATCCGCAAACGGTGACTTACTGTCGTAACACGCACGCTTGAAAAATGTTAAAAGATCTCTGGTAAAACAATAATAACTATAGGTTTCATTTTCCTATATTATTCCTATTATTTTACTACGAATATAAGGGTTAAAATATGGTTACTGTATTAAACCCACGGAAAATAAGCTTTTTGTTACTAAATAAAAATAAATAGTTCTGTGTCGTAACTGGATATGATGACACGGCGCATTTAACGTGATCTGGCAACCCGATCAGTCAAGGAAGCGTGTTTGTTATGTAGCTTAGAAATCTTACCAGCGCTTAACCACAACTAGTAATCTGTGAACGGAATACTTTAATCAGCGCTACAGTATCGAGTTTAATTAATCAAACTAGTCTTCGGTTTTCGGCGTGAACATCGAGTTATCTGCGCACATAAGATCAGGCCAGACTGCACAGGTGAGGTGACACTAACTAACTAATAAACAAGCTGACTTTGTTTATGTTTTGGTCAACTGCATCAAATCAGACACTCAAACTAAGCATGTGCATGAATGATATTTTTAGCAGAAATAAAACACATGATTTATGTAGCTGAAATTGAGGTTATATGGCCTGCTTGGTAAAATACACAACAAATTTGCACGACATATTTGTTACTGCATGCAGGTAATGTGTCATGCTTTTATTTATTACCATCGAACACAATATCAAAGTCCACTTGAAGGTTGATTAAAGCCAAGATCTGATCTTTAGTCCAGGACATCTGATAATATGTGTTTTAACAGGTTGTAGTCAGTCATGCCCCAAATTGAATAATCACCCATATTTACTGTAAATATTGTGATTTTGTTTGGGTGGGTGTTATGTCCTGTTAATACATTGTTTTTGTTTTCATTTATAGCTGCTTGGCCTCTCGGTGAGGCTTTGATCGCACAGATGATCGGAGATCTCTGGCATCTGGATCCATGACGTGCTGTGAGACCATGTCCGTACGGAACGTCACTAGTGATCTTCTGCACAGGCAGATCAGGGTGAGAAATGCATTTTATTTTGAGGAAAAAATGTGGTGAGATATACCACAACACAATGCTGTCATTCCGTCATTAGTTTCTCGATTCTGACATTATTTACTCATACTCATGTTATTCCAACCTGTTGTTTTCTCTGTGGAACACAAAAGGAGATATTTTGAAGAATTGTCAGGCAGCTCTTTTCCATACAATGACAGTTTATAGTGACCATGACTGTCAAGCTCCATTAAGAAAAGAAAACAAAGTAGTTTAAAGTAGTCCATACGGCTTACAGACTATATTCCAAGTCTTCTGAAGTGATCCGATAGCTTTGTGTAAGGAACAGACCCAAATTTATGTCGTTATTTACTGAAAATCTTCCCCTTTGCTACAGCTCTTAAATCTCAATCTCTATTTTGCATATTCAAATTACTGTGCCACGTTCAGTTACGACATACACAGGAAACTGCTAGTTTTGCGATATGAGATATAAATTAGTATTTACAATGCAGTCATGTGTGTTGACCCATTTGTGTAGGAGAACTGGGCCCTGGACTTCCAGAGACACTATCATGTGACCGATCCCTTGATAAAGAGACTAGGACTGGAGGCAGAACTACAGGTGACTTTTTATGAACAAATGAGTGTGTTAATATTTTAGGGCTGCTAATTAAAGCTGTTCAATATAGCAAGTAAATGTTGTTTGGATATATTAGTGCTCTTAAATTAAAATGATCACTCTTCCATGTGCTCTGTTAGTTAAAAACGGTTGCTAACTAGATTTCTCACTGTATTTTTTAATTTTTACATTAAACATTTTGTATCTACTTGGCTGCATTGACTTGAAATTGGTTTAAATGATGACTCCTTTGGGGGGATGCATACAAATATGTAGTACATTGAGATACAGTGGCAAGAAAAAGTATGTGAACCCTTTGGAATTAGCTGGTTTTCTGCATTGATTGGTCATATAATGTGATCTCATCTTCGTCAAAGTCACAAGGCCCCATTAAACATTCACAGTGCAGGTTGGGAAAAAGTAAGTGAACCCCTAGGCTAATGACGTCAACATAAGCTAATTAGAGTCAGGAGTTGGCAAACCTGGCATCCAATTAATGAAACAAGATTTGAGGTGTGGGTTAGAGCTACTTGACATATAAAAAGCACTCAAATATTTTGAGTTTGCTATTCACAAGAAGCATCTGCTGACGTGGACTATGCCTCGCCAAAAAGGCCTACATTCCAGAATTGTTGCTTTGCATAAAGCTGGAAAGGGTTACAAAGTTATCTCAAAGATCTTAGATATTCATCTGTCCACAGTTAGACAAATTGTCTATAAATGGAGATGATTTAGTACTATGGGTACTCTCTCTAGAAGTGGCCGTCCAGTCAAGATGACTGAAAGGGCACACCGCAGAATGCTCAATGAGGTATAGAAGAACACTAGAGTGACAGATAAAGACTTGAAGGAATCATTGGAACTGGTTAACATCTCTGTTCATGAGTCTACTATACAGAAAACATTAAACAGGTATTGAACAGGTCCATGGCAGGACATCACAAAGGAAGCCGCTGCTTTCCAACAAAATCTGAAGTTGGGTGAAGCAGCAGGACAATGACCCTAAACATTGAAGTAAATCCACCAGAGTCCAGACCTTAACCCAATAGAGATGCTGTGGAATGACCTCAAGAGAGCCGTTCACACCAGATATCCTCAGAATATGTCTGAGCTGAAGCAATTCTGTAAGGAGGAATGATCCAAAATTCTTTCTGTACGTTGTATAGGTCTAATCTGCAACTACAGTAAACACTTGGTTGAGGTTACTGTTGCCAGAGGAGGTTATTAAATCCTAGGGTTCACTTACTTTTTCCACAGCACTTTGAATGTTTAATGGGATGTGTTCTATAAAGACATGAAAGATTATAATTGTTTGTGTGTTGTTCTTTTAAGCACTTTGGGTTCGTCTATATTTGTGACTTTGACAAAGATGAGATCATATTTTATGACCAGCTAATTCCAAAGGGGTCACATACTTTTTCTTGCCAGTGTACAGTATATATTGAACCTCATCAAAATGCTGAAAAAGACATAATTGTGTGTGTTTTCAGGGTCACTCGGGGTGTGTGAACTGTCTGGAGTGGAATGAGAGGGGAGAGTAAGTGCTCTGAATCTCAGTGTGTTTATGTGATTGTCTCTCTAAATAAACTCATTCTTTACTTGTTCTTTGTGTTTAGTCTTCTGGCATCAGGATCCGATGATCAGCACGCTATCATCTGGGATCCATTCAGACACAAGAAGCTCGTCACAATGCACACAGGACATGCTGCCAACATCTTCTCAGTGAAGGTGAACTTCAGACTTGAGCACTAGAGTCACAGATGAATTTAGTACCTTAAGTATTATTTATCGATTTCTGATTGTGCCTGTTTACAGTTTCTGCCTCACTCCGAGGACCGAATCTTAATCACAGGAGCCGCAGATACCAAGGTGCACGTCCACGACATCACAGCAAAAGAAACCATTCACATGTTCTCAGATCACACAAACCGGGTCAAACGAATCGCCACGGCGCCCCTGTGGCCCAACACGTTCTGGAGTGCCGCTGAAGACGGGGTCATCAGGTAGGTTGTGTATCTGCCTCAGATGCCACGCCCAGGTTCACATGGCATGTACAAACAAAATGAATTGTGGTTGGTAACTTAACATGTTGGTCAGACAGTCTTTTCCTGTCTAAAGGAAGTCACACATCAAGCCTGTTTTTTCTGTGCGAATGTTTGTTTTGAACAAGCTTTTGACTAGGAACAGTGGTTTCCCAATGGCACAAATTAACACTGTTTTTCAACAAAAACTATGGCTCCTACATTCTACAATATTAGTAGCACTTTATTATAAGGTAACATTTGTTAACATTAGTAAATGCATTAGGTATCATGAACCTACAATTAACAATATATTTATTCTTTGTTAATGTTAGTAATAAAAATACAATTGTTCATTTTTAGTTTGTTAGTTCATGCTGCATTAACTAATGTGAACATATACAACTTTTGATTTGAACAATGTGTTAGTATATGTTGAAATTAACAGTAACCAAGATGAATAAATGCTGTAAAAGTGTTATTCATTTGTAGTTCATGTTAACTAATGTTGTTACTAATGTTAACAAATGTAACCTATTTTAGTGTTACCAAAATATTACTATAGTAAAACCGTAGTTAAACTATGGTATTTGCATTAGTAAAACCATGGCACCCACAAAATTATGATTTTTATTAACAACATTTTCATTTTCCTGTATTATCACTATGGTTTCGGGAATGCAAAACTATTTTGAGGGAATGTAAAACTCACTGCGAGGGAACGCAAAACTATTTTGAGGGAACGCAAAACTCACTGCGTGGGAACGCAAAACTATTTTGAGGGAATGTAAAACTCACTGCGAGGGCAAAACTATTTTGAGGGAATGTAAAACTCACTGCGAGGGCAAAACTATTTTGAGGGAATGTAAAACTCACTGCGAGGGCAAAACTATTTTGAGGGAATGCAAAACTCACTGCGAGGGCAAAACTATTTTGAGGGAATGTAAAACTCACTGCGAGGGCAAACTTTTGAGGGAAACTCACGCGGGCAAAACTATTTTGAGGGAACGCAAAACTCACTGCGTGGGAACGCAAAACTATTTTGAGGGAACGCAAAACTCACTGCGAGGGAACGCAAAACTATTTTGAGGGAATGCAAAACTCACTGCGAGGGCAAAACTATTTTGAGGGAACGCAAATCTCACTGCGAGGGAACGCAAAACTATTTTGAGGGAATGCAAAACTCACTGCGTGGGAACGCAAAACTATTTTGAGGGAACACAAAACTCACTGCGAGGGAACGCAAAACTCACTGCGAGGGCAAAACTATTTTGAGGGAATGTAAAACTCACTGCGAGGGAACACAAAACTATTTTGAGGGAACACAAAACTATTTTGAGGGAACGCAAAACTATTTTGAGGGAATGTAAAACTCACTGCGTGGGAACGCAAAACTATTTTGAGGGAATGCAAAACTCACTGCGTGGGAACGCAAAACTATTTTGAGGGAACACAAAACTCACTGCGAGGGAACGCAAAACTCACTGCGAGGGCAAAACTATTTTGAGGGAATGTAAAACTCACTGCGAGGGAACACAAAACTATTTTGAGGGAACGCAAAACTATTTTGAGGGAACGCAAAACTCACTGCGAGGGAACGCAAAACTATTTTGAGGGAACGCAAAACTCACTGCGTGGGAACGCAAAACTATTTTGAGGGAACACAAAACTCACTGCGTGGGAACGCAAAACTATTTTGAGGGAATGCAAAACTCACTGCGAGGGCAAAACTATTTTGAGGGAATGTAAAACTCACTGCGAGGGCAAAACTATTTTGAGGGAATGTAAAACTCACTGCGAGGGCAAAACTATTTTGAGGGAACGCAAAACTCACTGCGAGGGAACGCAAAACTATTTTGAGGGAACGCAAAACTCACTGCGTGGGAACGCAAAACTATTTTGAGGGAACGCAAAACTCACTGCGAGGGAACGCAAAACTATTTTGAGGGAATGCAAAACTCACTGCGAGGGCAAAACTATTTTGAGGGAACGCAAATCTCACTGCGAGGGAACGCAAAACTATTTTGAGGGAACGCAAAACTCACTGCGAGGGAACGCAAAACTCACTGCGAGGGCAAAACTATTTTGAGGGAATGTAAAACTCACTGCGAGGGAACGCAAAACTATTTTGAGGGAACGCAAAACTATTTTGAGGGAACGCAAAACTCACTGCGAGGGAACGCAAAACTATTTTGAGGGAACGCAAAACTCACTGCATGGGAACGCAAAACTATTTTGAGGGAACGCAAAACTCACTGCGAGGGAACGCAAAACTCACTGCAAGGGAACGCAAAACTCACTGCGAGGGAACGCAAAACTATTTTGAGGGAACGCAAAACTCACTGCGTGGGAACGCAAAACTATTTTGAGGGAACGCAAAACACTGCGAGGGAACGCAAAACTATTTTGAGGGAATGCAAAACTCACTGCGTGGGAACGCAAAACTATTTTGAGGGAACACAAAACTCACTGCGAGGGAACGCAAAACTCACTGCGAGGGCAAAACTATTTTGAGGGAATGTAAAACTCACTGCGAGGGAACGCAAAACTATTTTGAGGGAACGCAAAACTATTTTGAGGGAACGCAAAACTCACTGCGAGGGAACGCAAAACTATTTTGAGGGAACGCAAAACTCACTGCGTGGGAACGCAAAACTATTTTGAGGGAACGCAAAACTCACTGCGAGGGAACGCAAAACTCACTGCAAGGGAACGCAAAACTCACTGCGAGGGAACGCAAAACTATTTTGAGGGAAGGCAAAACTCACTGCGTGGGAACGCAAAACTATTTTGAGGGAACGCAAAACACTGCGAGGGAACGCAAAACTATTTTGAGGGAATGCAAAACTCACTGCGAGGGAACGCAAAACTATTTTGAGGGAATGCAAAACTCACTGCGAGGGAATGCAAAACTCACTGCGAGGGAACGCAAAACTATTTTGAGCGAACGCAAAACTCACTGCGAGGGCAAAACTATTTTGAGGGAACGCAAATCTCACTGCGAGGGAACGCAAAACTATTTTGAGGGAACGCAAAACTCACTGCGTGGGAACGCAAAACTATTTTGAGGGAACACAAAACTCACTGCGAGGGAACGCAAAACTCACTGCGAGGGCAAAACTATTTTGAGGGAATGTAAAACTCACTGCGAGGGAACGCAAAACTATTTTGAGGGAACGCAAAACTATTTTGAGGGAACGCAAAACTCACTGCGAGGGAACGCAAAACTATTTTGAGGGAACGCAAAACTATTTTGAGGGAACGCAAAACTCACTGCGAGGGAACGCAAAACTCACTGCGAGGGAACGCAAAACTATTTTGAGGGAACGCAAAACTCACTGCGTGGGAACGCAAAACTCACTGCGAGGGAACGCAAAACTATTTTGAGCGAACGCAAAACTCACTGCGAGGGAACGCAAAACTATTTTGAGGGAACGCAAAACTCACTGCAAGGGAACGCAAAACTCACTGCGTGGGAACGCAAAACTATTTTGAGCGAACACAAAACTCACTGCGAGGGAACGCAAAACTTACTGCGAGGGAACGCAAAGCTATTTTGAGGGAACGCAAAACTCACTGCGAGGGAACGCAAAACTCACTGCGAGGGAACGCAAAACTATTTTGAGGGAACGCAAAACTCACTGCAAGGGAACGCAAAACTCACTGCGAGGGAACGCAAAACTATTTTGAGGGAACGCAAAACTCACTGCGAGGGAACGCAAAACTCACTGCGAGGGAACGCAAAACTATTTTGAGGGAACGCAAAACTCACTGCGTGGGAACGCAAATCTCACTGCGAGGGAACGCAAAACTATTTTGAGGGAACGCAAAACTCACTGCGTGGGAACGCAAAACTATTTTGAGGGAACACAAAACTCACTGCGAGGGAACGCAAAACTCACTGCGAGGGCAAAACTATTTTGAGGGAATGTAAAACTCACTGCGAGGGAACGCAAAACTATTTTGAGGGAACGCAAAACTATTTTGAGGGAACGCAAAACTCACTGCGAGGGAACGCAAAACTATTTTGAGGGAATGCAAAACTCACTGCGAGGGCAAAACTATTTTGAGGGAACGCAAAACTCACTGCGAGGGAACGCAAAACTCACTGCGAGGGAACGCAAAACTATTTTGAGGGAACGCAAAACTCACTGCGAGGGAACGCAAAACTATTTTGAGCGAACGCAAAACTCACTGCGAGGGAACGCAAAACTATTTTGAGGGAACGCAAAACTCACTGCAAGGGAACGCAAAACTCACTGCGTGGGAACGCAAAACTATTTTGAGCGAACACAAAACTCACTGCGAGGGAACGCAAAACTTACTGTGAGGGAACGCAAAACTATTTTGAGGGAACGCAAAACTCACTGCGAGGGAACGCAAAACTCACTGCGTGGGAACGCAAAACTATTTTGAGCGAACGCAAAACTCACTGCGAGGGAACGCAAAACTCACTGCGAGGGCAGGCAAAACTATTGGGAGGGCACGCAAAACTTTTTTTTGTTTTTTTTTAATCCTGCCCTGTCCTCTAAGGGGCTCCATAGAATATGGTCCGAGCAGGAAAACAAAATAAATATGTTTGTAGGACAGTGCTGCATACTGTACAGTGGTAGTTTTGTTTTTCATTTTATTTGTAATGGTCTTGGTGTGAATGGAACTTTTGACGGTTATTCTCGCAAATTCGTCATAAATTTGGTGTGAATAGGCCTTAAGTGTGCAGTTATTGGCCAGAGTGGACCCTTTTAACAGACTATGTTGCGTGTTTCCACTTTATTTAGCAGTGTAAATCTAGTCAGTGTATTTTTTTTTTTACCCTCTGTACCTGTACGCTGTCTCAGAGGGAATAGAAACAAGTCACACTTATGAGAAAAAGCTTATATGCCCTTGAAAAGCATGTTCCATCCGCTCCAGATGTTGTGTTGGCTGCAGGGTGGTATCTCCCATCAGGGGGCTCGCACATGCCCAGGCACAGTAGGTCTCTCGACAGTGCCAAAGCTTACTGCCACACTGTCTTATGCTTTCCATGTAGAGGACACATGGACAATGTATGAAGAGCTTTTTGGAAAACCGCTTTCACTCCAGCCAAACAAACTGAAATCTGACGTCAAACCATGTTTTTAATTAATCTGTTTTTTCCCTGTCTCTGCAGGCAGTATGACTTGAGAGAGAGCGGCAAGCGGTCCGAGGTTTTAATTGACCTGACAGAGTTTTGCGGGCAGCTTGTCGAAGCCAAATGTCTCGCTATCAACCCACGTGACAACAACTACATGGCTGTGGGAGCCAATGGGCCCTTTGTTCGGCTTTATGACATTAGAATGATCCACAATCACAGGTGAGTTTATTAGAATAAAGAAATGTTGCTCCCACTCGTATTATTCCAAACCTGTATGTCTGTCTATCTTCTGTGAAACACAAAATTAAATGAGAAACCAAATGTCCGAGCTGCTCTTTTGCATACAATGAAAGTGATGGTGATTTATACTACCAAACTCCAAAAAAAAAAAAAAAAAAGAAAAAACACCTTAAAAGTATCATTAACCCTTTTAGCTCTGAAGGTGTTTTGAAAGTTTTCTGTTTTAGTGGCATACCCAAAATGTAAGGCTTATAACTCGACAAGTAGGGTAAAGTGTTTGGTGTCATTGTAAAGAAAACTTTTCACGTTTTTTAATGATATACATTCTGAGACTCTCAGCCTAAGAAACTGCTGAAAAAACAATTTAGCCAAAAATGTACTTTTTTTCTTATTTAACATTATATATCTCTGGGTGTAAATAAGGTGACTCTGAAAAACTGCTTTTGTTTTGTTCCCAATCATGTCAACTGTATCTGAGAAAATGTTTGTGTTTATACAACAAAGTAATCAAAAGTTATAACATTACAAAAATAACTGATCATAGTGTCCAAAAACGTCTCCAAATAAATAAAACATAATAATTGTACATAAGAACTAATTACACATGCAAACACAACAATGACTAAAGGTTTGCATAGCATGCAGACATGATTTTAGTAATGAGATTTCACAGAATGAGTTTCATTCTGTGTCATTTGTGTCATCATTGAGTCTGTGTCATGTATTTGGCGCCATCTCCTGGTGGTCATATGTAACATTGTGCTTCATGTGGATTATCTAATGATCTATACATCTGATTACCTTGTGTGTGGACTCGTTTGAAAGATAATCACCTCCTCTAAGTAATTGTATTATATTTTATGTTCCGTTTATGTTTGTGAAGTTATAAGTAAAAATGCGGCATATAAGCAACACCAAAATAATTGTCAAAGACATACACTTCGCTATTACTCGCAATTTGTTTGTCTGTGATTAAAACAAATAGGTTGGTTGTATTCTGCTGTTTGAGGGCCTTCCAACGACATATGACACATGACTATTTGATCAGTTTGATGCTTTTACTGATTGCAATATAATTTACAGTGCAAATTTGTTTTTATAAATCATCAAAATGGAACACTTCTGATGATTATCAGTAAATAAGGTGTAGTGCATGAGTTGTTTAACCACTTCAACTCTACGGGCGGCGCTATATCACAAAAAAAGTTTACGCTTAAAACATTAAAGTCTCTGTATACATAAGTCAGGCATATGAGGTATCATTTGAAAGCTTAGAATTTAAACTTTTCGGAGATAAACATCACTTCTGCATTTATGTTACTTAAAATAACAAAATAAGGCCTCAAAACATTCGTGTTGAAAAGTAGCACCCCCTAGAGGTAATGGGCTAGAAATATTTATATAAAAATAAAAGTCCTTCACATAGCATCTAAATGGACAAGTCATATATCAAATGAAAGCTCTCACTCTCAGGAATGTGACTGTATAGTTTATGTTGTTGCACTAATACCACAGATCGAAAGATGTTCAAAAGTATCACAAAGTGAAATATGATTTCTGTAAGTCATCAAATACAAACGTCTATTTTGTGCTCTGATAACTGCTGCTGTAAGCCCCAAATAGCTAAAAGCTTTAAATCTGCTTTTACTTTAGGCAGTTTTCTAAGAAATTAGCCATTGTTTAGTTGTCTGTGAGCTTGCTTGTGTGAATAATCTAATGTTATATCATAGATGTCAAGAACAAAATATGCCATACAGAAGAAAAAGCATGCAAAATAAATAATCAGAAAAATATGTTTTTGACTATTGATGATAAATTGTTATATATCATCATCATCATAAATGGGAGGATCTCAGCTTTCTAAAGACACTTAGATTGAGCTTATAGTCCACTCAGAGGCCGAGATATTCAATGAAATAATGAGGGTGGTGCTTGAACTGAAAATTAGACTGAATGTCTATGGACGAGCACATCTGTGAGGGATAAAATGCGTTAGAGCGCCACCTACATTTCAAATCTGTATATTGTGATGGAATGTGATAGAGAAAACATATTTTTTCTAGTGCTTTCTGCCATCTAGTGGAATAAAATGAGACTTTTCAAAGTGATCTAGAGGGAACAGAACCAGAATTACATGTTTACAAAGATAGGGGGTAGAGTTGGGGGGAGGGGTGTTCTCTGAAAAATGAGACCAATTTTTTGCTTTTAAATTTGAGTGTGAAAAATTTTATGGAAATGAGCAACTTTGGAATTCTGCTAAGCATCTTTTGTGTTTCACGGAAGAAAGTCGAACAGGTTTTCGGGAGAGGTGTTGTTTTAAATATTATGCTATATTTCTTCTTGTAGGAAGTCTCTAAGTCAGAGCTCATCAACCGGAGTTCATACTTTTTGTGACAAGCGGAAATCGATACCGGACGGGGCAGGACAGTACTATGTGGCAGGTTTGTATTCAGTCGTGCTGTTCGAACGTTTTATTGAACAAAGTTTTGTCGCTCTAATTCTTATCTGCTTTTACAGAAATGTATTTCTCTGTTTGCAGGTCATTTACCGGTCAAACTTCCTGACTATAATAACAGATTAAGAGTTCTGGTGGCAACTTATGTGACCTTCAGTCCTGACGGTACGGAGCTACTGGTTAACATGGGTGGAGAACAGGTGATCAACTTGAATAGTGATTGTTTTGTAAGGATCTTATAATGCTGAAAGTTATTATAAGATTAAATTATTAAAGGACAAAAAGACTGTCCATTGCCGATAAACATTCATGCAATGTTGTTTCCTTTTCAGGTTTATTTATTCGATTTGACATTCAAACAAAGACCTTACACATTTCTGCTGCCCAAAAAGTGCCACTCATCATCAGGTAAGAAGCAATATTATTAATGAAAGATGTGCTATTCAGGAATATTAGGTATTGTAGTTAATTATGTTCATTACTGGCATCATGTTGTACTGTTGTGCTCTTGGTTAATGTTTGTTTATGGTGCACTTCTCTTGGCAGAGGTACAGAATGGCAAAACCACTAACGGATTGTCCAATGGAATTCACCTTCCTGCCAGTCGCCTCAGACTGACTCACGGCAAACTTTACAGGTAATGATTCATCTTTTCCCTTATCCAGGTTAGGGATGGACATGAGTACTCGAGGACTCAGAAGTGACAGCAGTGGTATTCATATTTTCATGAGCTGTGCTAACTGTTGCTATGTGTGTGTGTCAGTGGATCAGGTGATCTTCCTCCTTACCTGGAGAGAATCAAGCAGCAGGCGAATGATGCGTTCGCACGGCAGCAGTGGACTCAAGCCATACAGCTGTACAGTCTGGGCATCCATGAGGATGGCCAAAACGCCATGCTGTATGGGAACCGTGCCGCCGCCTACATGAAGCGCAAATGGTGTGATATAAAATGTCTTCAGACTGAATGCGTTACAGCGTTAAAAAAAGCTAGAGGCAACTAAAATAAAAATTGAAGCTATAAAAGTGTGCTACAATAAGAACGAAAACTAAATAGAATCATAGAGAAAATTACTAGCACACAAAATGTGATGGTATTATTTTGAGCATGAGTAGTTTCTGATTAAGTGCCATCACAGGCAGATAATATGGTAGGCTAACACTTTAAAATAAAGTTGCACTCGTTAGCATTAATAAACGCAGCATGAACAAACAAAGAACAATGTTGTTTTATAGTATTTATTAGTTCAATGTTAATTTAGAAATCTACAATTGTTCATTGTAGTTCAAGTTAGTTCATATTGCATTAATGTTAAGATATACCATGTATTAACCTCCTGAGACCCGAGTGTGACTGTTGTGTGCATTTTCCATTTCCCTTTTTTGATTTGTAACTAGTAGCATGTAATAAACATGCAAACAAACAAACAAAAAAGGTTTTCTAGAGCAAATAGTTTTCCTAAAAATGTATGTCCTCATATGTGGACATCATGTTTATCAGGGCGCTGACATGTGAAAATGAACAGATTTTTTGAAGCGGCTTATCAAACGAAACAAGATACTCAGGAGTCAGTGGGTTTCAATTAATTTAAATTATGCGTTGAGTATAGCGGAGCTAAAATACAACATCCACACATGTGCCGTTTTAAAAAAAAATGCAAATGAAATAAAAACTAGTGAAATTTTCAAAACTATAATAACCCTGCAGAGACATCCGTCTACCACATGTTGAACAGCCCCTAATGATGTGAAATACATCTTATAAATGTGTAATTTAGACTCGGAGTTCTGATTGGACAAGCTTTGTTCAAAGCAGTTTAGTGGATTGTTGTTTGATTATTTGAATGTATGTTGTGTTTATGTGGTTTTACTCTTTGTCTCTGCAGGGACGGTGATCACTATGACGCACTGCGAGACTGTCTCAAGGCCCTGTCAGTCAACCCCAGTCATCTGAAAGCACACTTCCGTTTAGCACGCTGTCTATTTGAACTCAAATACATCGCAGAGGCGCTGGAGTGTCTAGACGACTTCAAAGGAAAGTTTCCGGATCAAGCGCAAAGCAATGCATGTGACGCGCTGGACAAGGACATTAAAGCAGCGCTCTTCTCAAAAACAGACTCTTGTACGTTCTTTACAAACACTGATTTTTTTCCTGCTGTTCGTGGCCTGATCAGAACAGAACTGTGGTTTATTTTATTATTCACACCAGTTGAGATGCACTGCTTTACAATAACTCTTGTATTTTGTTTGATTGGCATGTGAATAATCAAACCTGTCTAAATATTCTCCATTTATCTGATGCAGCTGAAGATAAAAAGGGGAACAGCTCGATCCGCTTCCATAATTTCAGCCGGAAAGAGTCGATCCCTGAAGATGAGATGGTCCTGAGAGAGAGAAGCCTCGACTATAAACATCGCTACTGTGGTCACTGCAACACCACCACTGACATCAAGGAAGCCAACTTTTTTGGAAGGTCGGTCTGCTCTTATTATAGTGATTGATTAAGACTTATACTATATATATTGTTACTGATTCTTAACTTCTCCTAGATCTATCTGTCTGTCTGTCTGTGTCTTTCCGTTTGTCTGTCTTATCTGTTTGTGTCTGTCTGTCTGTCTATCTATCTGCCAGTCTGTCTGTGTCTGCCAGTCTGTCTGTGTCTGCCAGTCTGTCTGTGTCTGCCTGTCTGTCTGTCTATCTATCTGTCAATCTGTGTGTGTGTCTGTCTATCTGTCTGTGTCTGTCAATCTGTTTGTGTTTGTCTGTCTGTGTGTGTGTGTCTATCTGTCAATCTGTCTGTGTCTGTCTATCTGTTTGTGTTTGTCTGTCAATCTGTTTGTGTTTGTCTGTCAATCTGTCTGTGTGTGTGTGTCTGTCTGTCTGTCAATCTGTCTGTGTCTGTCTATCTGTCTGTGTCTGTCAATCTGTTTGTTTTTGTCTGTCAATCTGTCTGTCTGTCAATCTATCTGTCTGTCTATCTGTCTGTGTCTGTCAATCTGTTTGTGTTTGTCAATCTGTCTGCCTATCTATCTGTCAGTGTGTCTGCATCTGTGTCTGTCTGTTTGTCTGTGTGTGTGTCTGTTTGTTGTCAATCTGTCTGTCAATCTTTCTGTGTCTATCTGTCTTTGTCAATCTGTTTCTGTTTGTCTGTGTGTGTGTCTGTCTGTCTGTCTATCTATCTATCTGTCTCTGTGTATGTGTGTCAATCTGTCTGTTTGTCTGTGTCAGTCTGTCTGTGTGTCAATCTGTCTGTGTCTGTCTGTGTGTGTGTGTATCTGTCTGTTGGTATACGTGTCTGTCTGTTAATCTGTCAGTCTTTCTGTTTGTATATCTGTCTGTGTCTGTCAATCTGTCTGTCTGTAACTGTCTGTGTGTCAATCTGTAGGTGTCTGTCTGTCTGTCTATCTATCTGTCAGTCTGCCTGTCTGTCTGTGTGTCTGTCTGTTGGTATGCATGTCTGTCTGTTAATCTGTCAGTCTTTCTGTTTGTGTGTCTGTCTGTCTGTCTGTATCTGTCTGTCTGTCTTTCTGTATGTTTGTCTATCTGTCTGTCTTTTTGTTTGTCAATCTGTCTTTCTGTATATGTGTCTGTGTCTATCTCTCTGTTGGTATGCATGTCTGTCTGTTAATCTGTCGCTCTTTCTGTTTGTGTGTCGGTCTGTCAATTTGTCTGTCTGTATTTCTGTCAATCTGTCTCGCTGTGTCTGTCTATCTATCTATCTATCTATCTATCTATCTAACTAACTGTCTGTCTGTCTGTCTGTCTAGCAATCTGTGTGCCTGTCTATCTATCTGTCTGTGTATCTGTCTACCTTTCCATCTATCTGTCTATCAATATTTCCATCTGTATGTCTAACTGCCATAGCAACCAACAAAACACACTAGTAACTCTGTATCATTTATCCAGAATACACCAGCAGTTACAATACAATGTGTGTTATTTTGTCAGTTTAATTCTGTATTTACTCTCGACAGTAAAAGTCAGTACATAGTGAGCGGTTCTGACGATGGCTCGTTTTTCATCTGGGAGAAAGAGACGACAAACCTGGTGCGGATCTTACAGGGAGACGAGTCTATAGTGAACTGCCTACAGCCACATCCCAGTTACTGTTTCCTGGCAACCAGCGGCATCGATCCAGTGGTGCGATTGTGGAGCCCCAGACCAGAGGTATTAAAGCAGTCTAACAGCACATCACTGCCATGTGTCATTAGTTTTGAGGGAATGTAGAGCCTCCTGCGGTGTGACAGTGAATATTCACAATATATCTGGAGTGGTTAAGTTGGTATAAAATGAAGCAACATTCTGTACATCCCAATGATTTGAATGTGTTTTAATCCAGTCGGAAAGTGAGAATTGTCGTGTGGTGGAGGACATGGACGGAGCGGCGCAGGCCAACCAACGGCGCATGAATGCCGACCCACTGGAGGTGATGCTGTTGAACATGGGCTACCGCATCACGGGTCTGAACAGCAGAGGAGCCGAGGGCTCTGATGAAGAGGACAGCTCAGATGGGCAGGTGCAATGCCGATCCAGCTAGAATGACACAGTCTTCCATCACGCACCCATCCCGTTTGAGAAGAGGGGAAAGCATCTTACATATTTACTTTTCAGTTTCAGTTTGTGAACATGAATTTTGTCGCTTGCACTCTATGCACTGGCCACATGGACAGTAGATGTTTGGAGAGGAGGAGGCCCATGACGAGGATGAGGTGCGCTTCAAATGCCCCTCGCTAAACCGAAGTTGAGTCAAAGCACTTATAGATCAATGTCTGCAAAAACATAGCGTGCTACAGTCAGGTTAAAGCTTGTTTCCAAAGTTGCAAAGCGCTCTGTTTTCTTTCTAATACAGGGCTTGCTGCTGGACGCTGTTGGCCACGATATTTTGTTCTCATTTTCTTTCTTTTCCGAATGAACTTGATAATCGTTAGGAGCGTCAGAGGACAGTCAAGTGTGTTATCGTTCCATAAAGTATGTTTATAGGACTGCAGCACTTTCATTTTGAATATATTCTGGAAAAATAAACAGTGTTTGTGTTCGATCGAGACTTGCGTTTTGAATGTTCGTGGATCCTCTGGTTTGCTGGGACTGAAGATGTTTTGTTGTTCATGTTTATTGTAATGTTTTGAAACATTGGAATTGTATGTTTTTTTTTAGAACAAGAAGGACGGCCGACCGTTGCTTTTTTATCTTCATAGATAAACCTGAGAAGAGATTATAAAACATTATACAGGAATAAACAAACACAAAGACAGACTCTACACAAAGATTTTAACGCACATAAAAAGATGCTGACGTTTGCTTTATTACATTGATATGCACATAAAATATGACCTATATAATAAACAAAAACATTCTGTGCAGAAGCAATAAATAAAGATCATATTTTTGCATAGCAAACATATATAATGTAATTAAGACCACTAGGGTCTTAATGTATCATCTGAAACCTTTGTAATAGCGGCGTGTTATTGATACAAGATGGCAAGTCCAAACGTACTGTCAGTCTTTAGCCGAAATGACTTCATATAAATGGTTTGGAGGAAAAAGGAAACTGAATTGTGTCTTCTAACACGACACCATACAGATTATTTTGGAATATGTGTGCTTTTGTTTCTTCATGTTGCTTCTTTTTTTTCTTTCTTGAGATTTCAGTACAGTTTAGTGCAAAATATATATATATATATATATATATATATATATATATATATATATATATAAAGACTCAAAGTTCTGCAACAGCTCTGTTGTTGCTGTTATGATTCTTTGTGGTGGTGTTTTTTTGGGGGGGTTTCACAGAGGAAAACATTTTATATAACTAAAATGTAAATTTTGTCTCACCAACATCTTATGAAAAGCATGACTTTTTAAAAACAGCTCAAACATCATGTTGTACATGCAACAAAACTAGGCCACTTCTATTATATTTAATGAAGCCGTTTAAACTGGGAACTGCCATTGTATCAGTTTGACAGACACACTGTTTCTATTTTTGACATGCTGCGCAGCTGCTCCTGCCACTCAATTTTTGTTATCCACCTGACATAGAAATATATGTGTTAATTGAGAGATTTTATTTTGACTGGTACTGTATATCAAATCCATCCATCCATCCATCCATCCATCCATCAAACTACATCTGGTAAGAAACCATATTAAGTTTTTACATTGAAACCTGTTTGAGTCAAAAGATTAGAGTCTCTAGTTTCATCCAATATGCCATTTTAAACATTTGAGCAATTTATTGCGAAATGGCACGCTGTTAAACACAATGACCACATAAGTGGACTATAGGATCATTTTCCTTTAAAAAGTCCTATATTCACTGTGCAATATCACTTTGAGAATCAATGAATGCATCTTTTTTGTTTTGTTTTTTGGAATGCCCAATTCCCACTACTTAGTAGGTCCTCGTGGTGGCACGGTTACTCACCTCAATCCGGGTGGTGGAGGACAAGTCTCAGTTGCCTCCGCTTCTGAGACCGTCAATCCGTGCATCTTATCACGTGACTCGTTGTGCATGACACCGCGGAGACTCACAGCACGTGGAGGCTCATGCTACTCTCCACGATCCACACACAACTCACCACACGCCCAATTGAGAGCGAGAACCACTAATCACGACCACGAGGAGGTTACCCCATGTGACTCTACCCTCCCTAGCAACCGGACCAATTTGGTTGCTTAGGAGACCTGGCTGGAGTCACTCAGCACGCCCTGGATTCGAACTCACGACTTCAGGGGTGATAGTCAGCGTCAATATACACTGAGATACCCAGGCCCCCATCTTAAAAAAACTGGAAAATGTGTCTTTCAGAGGCTTTAAATGGAGTTAGGATGAAAATAAGGTGCATTTCAAACTGTTCTGAGACCAGTGCAGACAGACAGCACACTGGAGGTTAAGTCATTCACTAAATTGATTGGTCAGTAGTGAACATTCTACAGTGACATGCAGTGCGCCTCTCCTCTAAACCGATTGGACACTCTGAATTTACACAAGCTCCCCGCTAAATCCCTGAGCACTACTTTGATGAAGTTGTTATATACATTTTCTCTGCCCACAATTTGTGAAAGTCTGTCTTTTGCTGAATATTCTGTTTTTTTCTGCGAGCATAATGTATTTGCTGTCGTGTTGTGCCACAAACAGAGTGAAACTGTGTTTACCTGTCCTCTACAGGCCACCTGACCTACAGTATCTCACAGAAGTGAGTACACCCCTCACATTTTAGTAAATATTTTATTATATCTTTTCATGTGACAACACTGAAGAAATGACACTTTGCTACAATGTAAAGTAGTGAGTGTACAGCTTGTATAACAGTGTAAATTTGCTGTCCCCTCAAAATAACTCAACACACAGCCATTGATGTCTAAACCGCTGGCAACAAAAGTGAGTACACCCCTAAGTGAAAATGTCCAAATTGGGCACAATTAGCCATTTTCCCTCCCCGGTGTCATGTGATTCGTTAGTGTTACAAGGTCTCAGGTGTGAATGGGGAGCAGGTGTGTTAAATTTCGTGTTATCGCTCTCACTCTCTCATACTGGTCACTGGAAGTTCAACATGGCACCTCATGGCAAAGAACTCTCTGAGGATCTGAAAAAAAGAACTGTTGCTCTACTTAAAGATAGCCTAGGCTATAAGAAGATTGCCAAGACCCTGAAACTGAGCTGCAGCACGATGGCCAAGACTATACAGCGGTTTAACAGGACAGGTTCCACTCAGAACAGGCCTCGCCATGGTCGACCAAAGAAGTTGAGTGCACGTGCTCAGCGTCATATCCAGAGGTTGTCTTTGGGAAACAGACGTATGAGTGCTGCCAGTATTGCTGCAGAGGTTGAAGGGGTGGGGGGTCAGCCTGTCAGTGCTCAGACCATACGCCGCACTGCATCAAATTGGTCTGCATGGCTGTCGTCCCAGAAGGAAGCCTCTTCTAAAGATGATGCACAAGAAAGCCCGCAAACAGTTTGCTGAAGACAAGCAGACTAAGGACATGGATTACTGGAACCATGTCCTATGGTCTGATGAGACCAAGATAAACTTATTTGGTTCAGATGGTGTCAAGCGTGTGTGGCGGCAACCAGGTGAGGAGCACAAAGACAAGTGTGTCTTGGCCTACAGTCAAGCATGGTGGTGGGAGTGTCATGGTCTGGGGCTGCATGAGTGCTGCCGGCACTGGGGAGCTACAGTTCATTAAGGGAACCATGAATGCCAACATGTGCTGTGACATACTGAAGCAGAGCATGATCCCCTCCCTTCAGAGACTGGGCCGCAGGGCAGTATTCCAACATGATAACGACCCCAAACACACCTCCAAGACGACAACTGCCTTGCTAAAGAAGCTGAGGGTAAAGGTGATGGACTGGCCAAGCATGTCTCCAGACCTAAACCCTATTGAGCATCTGTGGGGCATCCTCAAACGGAAGGTGGAGGAGCGCAAGGTCTCTAACATCCACCAGCTCCGTGATGTCGTCATGGAGGAGTGGAAGAGGACTCCAGTGGCAACCTGTGAAGCTCTGGTGAACTCCATGCCCAAGAGGGTTAAGGTAGTGCTGGAAAATAATGGTGGCCACACAAAATATTGACACTTTGGGCCCAATTTGGACATTTTCACTTAGGGGTGTACTCACTTTTGTTGCCAGCGGTTTAGACATTAATGGCTGTGTGTTGAGTTATTTTGAGGGGACAGCAAATTTACACTGTTATACAAGCTGTACACTCACTACTTTACATTGTAGCAAAGTGTCATTTCTTCAGTGTTGTCACATGAAAAGATATAATAAAATATTTACTCAAATGTGAGGGGTGTACTCACTTCTGTGAGATACTGTACATACACTAATGAGAGGGAGACACAGCTGACATCTCGGCCAGAGAGGAGGAGAAGATCGGTTCAGAGTAGCATATTATCATACTAAGCTTACTGTATCTGCAGAATATAACATGTATACTGTGTACAGTAATGAGTAAGTTAGTGTTCTATTTCAAGCATCACTTACATTACTGTAGTGCAACAAATGTCTTGTACTTTGACAGAATATTGTAGAACACCTCATATGCTCGCTGGCATCCTGCCAGAAGTGCACACCTGTGCCCCATTTTAGTGAGTTTGCTAAGCCATTAGGTTGATAAAGAAAGCTGTATGGCAAAGCAGGATGTCACACAACTGTAAGGACGTACTCGATAGTGTCACCCCTAACAGTCTGCAGGTGTTACTGAGTTACAGAATACACCTGTTACTATATTCCTGTGATTTTAAGAGGCCCTGTTCTGGTGCTTACAGTATGTTCTAGATGGGTCTCCTGGTTCTTAATATGGCAAGATATTATTCTACGATGCCAGGTAATAATTCACCTCTGCTGTCCCCCCCCTAAATAGAAATTACATGTATAAAAAACTATTAAATAAAATGAAGCCTTTTCTTGGTCTGATAAGAATTTGTTACTTTTTGACATTTTTAGGACAAAAAAGCAATGATTCACCCCACATTCTCACTACTTTAATGCAAAATAAATGAATAAAATATATATATTTATTCACTTAAAAATAAATGTTTTATATATATTGTATGACAGTAATGAGAATGGCAGTAAAATAAATAAAAAGTCAAATGCCCTGACCAGCTCTTTATTTCTTTGGTCCAGACTCATTATGGAAATAAAAATAATGTAGCAATAAATAAAAAATTAAATAATTTCTTTATATAAAACATAAATAAAAACAAAAACACAGAGATCCTAAAAATAAACTTAATTTTCTTTATGCAAAATATAATTTCATACTTTATTTTTTTGGTGTGAAATATGACCTGGACATGTTTTCATGAGATTCACTCAAATTCATCACACACTCGTCAAAGTTTAATAAATAAGTAAATAAATAAAATGACTCATAGTGGCCCCATGACATTTGGGCTCTATTTTCGCAGTGCTACATGCTACGACCATGTGTTATGTCTTATCCAATTTTCGTGAGAGCGCTAATTCTAAGTGAAAATTTAGTGCCAGCGCAGAGTGCAAGTGGCCATTGGTGGGAGTGTTTGTGCTATCTGTGGGTATATTGTATGGTAATTAAGTGGCGAAAAGCGCAATTTGTTATTTTCCTGAGAAATAGGTCATTGCGCTAAGACGTTTCAGAACCACGTCTGTTTTCAGTGCAATGTCTAAATTCAGTTCCTGCATTTGCAGTTTGGAGATTCCACCATTTTCGTGCCACTTGCGCTCTGCGCTGGCACGAAAATTTCGCTTAGAATTAACGCTCTCACGAAAATTGGATGAGATGGTGATAAATCAGATGGTGATAAAGTTCATGTCCAAATTCTGACAATACAGTGGAACATGAAATTAAGTCCCTACACTGTTGTAGCTGTTTTATGAAACAAATATGTATGAGAGTTGTGTTAAACTATCTAAAGTTCATGGTTTATTTTCAAAAATTATTATCATTATGTTTATATTTACAATTGTATTAATGATCTGATTTGTATTGGTATTTTTCCACTTGTTGTCGTAGAGTGATTTTTTAGTCACTGCAAAGCGGTCGGTGGAAGAAGTTGGAGAGAGTAAAATGTTTGGATTTGGTATGATTTTTTCGACCACTTCATCATATTGATTCTATTTTCGTTTAGTTTGAAGTGTAATTTGAATTTAGAAATATTTTTGGTTTAATTTTTCGTGTTTCAATAAATGAATATAATTTTTCTAAATCAAAATGGACCGGTAGAAGTGAAGTGCATGCTGATACAATCACTGTTAATACTAGCCATGATTTATGTGTCAGTAGATGAAAATGATTAATAATACTTACATTCTCTATAATTTAACGGGCATTCAAATCCTGATGAGAATCACATATTTCATGAGTATAAAAGGAGCGTGTTACTATTATACAGATATGCCTGACATTCATCAAGGACGCAGTTAATGCACAATAGAACTTGAGTCCATATTTCTATTCTTCTAATTCATTGCATACATATTGCATTCATATCGCTGGTGCTTGAGAGAATGGACTGTAAAATAGGACGCAGATGGTGAAATAACCGGAGAAGATCCTCAGAATTAAACTGCACTTGGTTACGCCTTTTTGTGAGTTGTGCGCATGATTAGCGCATGCGCCCATTGACTTCGCATTTATGACTTGAGCCCCATTCACACTGCAGGTGGCATGTTGCTAGACTTTACGATCTGTGTCGCTGGTGGGCGTTCCTACTGCTGCCACCACTCTAACGTTATTGGTGGACTGCACAACTGGCCATAGTAGCGTTTGAAATGCTGTTTACAGATGATACCGCCGATAAAACTAAGATATACTAAATTGACTAATAGATAGATAATACTAAAAGGAACAGTGTTGGGTAAGTTACTCAAAAATAGTAATCCACTACAAATGACTAATTACTTCTCTAAAATTATAACCAGATTACTTTACTAATTACTTCATTGGACAAGTAATCACATTACTAATTATTTTAATTTTAAGTTACTTTCTAAAACACTTCCTCTCAACGAATTCAAAATAATGTCTCTTTTTCCTCCTCGTTCATTGTTGTACATAAGTCATACACTCAGCACCTCACATTACTCATATTATAGACCTCACTCATTACAGGTCTATAATTCATACATTAAAAGAATTCTACATAAATAATATTATTTCAAAAACATGTGTAATGCTAATAATGTACTTAAAATACTGGATATGATCATCATGATGGCCGCCTCGGTGTGGAGCTCCTCAGTTCTTTTGTTGTTTTTGTTTGTTTGTCCTGTGTTTAGTAATCTTTTTCCAGTCAGTTTTAACAGTGACGAACTGCTGAACATTCGACAGCATGTACCAGACAATTTTTTCCCGGATTTTGAATATTCAGACGTTTTGTTTGACATTTTAGTTGAAGGCACGGCTTTGTTGTTCAGGAGACGCAGGCGAGGAAGACGAGCCAGTGTGCTGGTCAAACTCCATCGCTGTGGATTTCGAACAGCGCTGCCGAGTATTCACTTAGTGAATCTCCGCTCCCTAATAAAACGGACGAACTACATCACCTCACCCGCACAAACAAGGACTTTTCAACCTCTGCTGCCTTGTGCTTCACAGAAACCTGGCTGAGTGAAGCCATTCCGGACAGCGTGTTACATCTGCTTGGCTTTCAGCTGTTCAGAGTGGATTGCATGGCGGAGTTAACGGGGAAAACGAGAGGTGGTGGAACATGCTTTTACATCAATGAAAGTTGGTTTACAGATGTAACAATGTTAAAGAGGATGTGCTGTCCTAATTTGGAAGCGCTCTTTATTAACAGTAAGCCTTTCTACTCGCCACGGGAGTTTACCTTGTTTATTCTGGTGAGTGTGTATGTCGCACTAAACACGTGTGTGAACACAGCGCTGCAACAGCTGGCTGATCAAATCACAGACACAGAACAGCAATACCCGGACTCAGTTATTATTATTCTTGGGGATTTTTACAAAGCAAATCTCACACGTGAACTGCCCAAATACAAACAGCACATCACATGCTCCACCAGAGACAGGAACATACTGGATCATTGTCTGGTTCCTCTTCTTCCAACCTACAGACAGAAATTAAAATCAGCTAAACCTGTAGTAAGGACTGTAAAGAGATGGACCAATGAAGCAGAGCGGGAACTACAAGCCTGCTTCGATTGTATGGATTGGAGTGTTTTTGAGGCTGCAGACACCAATCTGGATGAGCTCACAGATACTGTTACATCATATATAAGTTTCTGTGAGGATATGTGCATTCCTACTAGGACTTATTTAAAGTTCAACAACGACAAACCATAGTTTACAGCAGAGCTCAGGCAGCTTCATCAGGCCAAAGAGGATGCTTACAGGAGTGGGGATAAAGTTTTGTACAATCAGGCCAGGAACACACTGAATAAGGGAATCAGAGTGGCTAAAAGAAGATACTCTGAGAAGCTGAAAAACAAGTTTTCAGCTAACGACCCTGCATCAGTGTGGAGTGGCATGAAACAACTCACAAATTACAGGACTCCTACCCCCAACCCTGTGGTGGACCAACAACTGGCTGACGACCTGAATGTGTTCTACTGTAGATTTGAAAGGCCCAATCTCACACCCCATACCCACTCTGACCTTCACTTCACACAAACACCAACACCTCCTGTAACCCCCCTCTTCCCCCATCCTGCTACTCAACCTGCATTTAAGATCAGTGAAGATGATGTGAGCCGCGTCTTTCGGAAACAAAAGACGAGGAAAGCTTCAGGCCCAGATGGTGTCTCACCAGCGTGTCTTCGATCCTGTGCTAACCAGCTGGCCCCCATCTTCACACAGATCTTCAATAGATCACTGGAGCAGTGTGAAGTCCCATGCTGCTTCAAATGCTCAATCATTATTCCTGTCCCAAAGAAACCAAAAATCACAGGACTTAATGACTACAGACCTGTCGCCCTGATGTCTGTGGTCATGAAATCATTTGAGAGACTGGTGTTGGCCCACCTGAAGGACATCACTGGACCCTTTCTAGATCCCCTTCAATTTGCTTATCGAGCAAACAGGTCTGTGGATGATGCAGTCAACATGGGATTCCATCATATCCTGCAACATCTGGACAGACCAGGGACATATGCAAGGATCCTTTTTGTGGACTTCAGTTTGGCTTTCAACACCATCATCCCAGCTATACTCCAGAATAAATTACACCAACTCTCTGTTCCCATGTCTATCTGTCAGTGGATTACCAGCTTTCTGATAGACAGGCAGCAGCTTGTGAGACAGGGGAAACTCACTTCTAGCACCTGTACAATCAGCTCTCCCCACTACTCTTCTCCCTCTACACCAATGACTGCATCGCCAAGGACCCCTCTGTCAAGCTCCTGAAGTTTGCAGACGACACCACTGTCATCGCCTCATCCGAGATGACGATGAGTCTGCATACAGAAGGGAGGTTGAACAGCTGTCTGTCTGGTGCAGTCAAAACAACGTTGAGCTGAACACACTCAAAACGGTGGAGATGATAGTGGACTTTAGGAGAAACACCCCAACACTGACCCCCCCTCACCATTCTAAATAGCACTGTGGCAGCAGTGGAGTCATTCAGGTTCCTGGGCACTACCATCTCACAGGACCTGAAGTGGGAGACACACATTGACTCCATTGTGAAAAAGGCCCAGCAGAGGTTGTACTTCCTTCGCCAGCTGAGGAAATTCAACCTGCCACAGGCGCTGTTGATACAGTTCTACTCAGCAGTCATTGAGTCTGTCCTCTGCACTTCAATAACTGTCTGGTTTAGTTCAGCTATGAAATCAGACATCAGAAGACTACAAAAGACAGTTCGGACTGCTGAGAGGATTATTGGTTGCCCCCTGCCCCCCCTTCAAGAACTATACACTTCCAGAGTGAAGAAAAAGGCTGGAAAGATCACTCTGGACCCCACTCACCCTGCCCACTACATTTTTGAACAAGGAATTTGTCGACCTTCTGGCCGACGCTTCAGAGCTCTGAGCACCAGAACCGTCAGGCACAGGAACAGTTTTTTCCCTCAGACTATCCATCTCATGAACAGTTAAACTGCCCCATTGAGCAATAACTATGTGCAATACACAGTCTAGTCTTTTTTATATTTATCCAACACATCCAACCTCTTCTGCCATTTAATTCCTCTGAAAAAAAAAAAAAAAAAACATTTGCACTGTACATAACAGATTTGTATTAGATTTGCACTACCCATGTGTATGTGTGTACGTACGTATGCGTATAATTAGTTTTAATTTTATTATTATCTATGTCTTGCTGCTGTTTTTGTATTGTTTTTGTATTGTTGTACACTGGAAGCTCCTGTCAACAAGACAAGTTCCTTGTATGTGTAAGCATACTTGGCAATAAAGCTGATTCTGATTCTTCTTCTTCTTTTAAAAGTAATAAGATGAATTAAAAGTCAGTAACTCTAATCTGATTACAAGAATTTAAAATGTAATGTGTTACACTACTTTTGCCGTAAAGGTAATTAGATTACAGTAACTAATTACTTTGTAATTGCATTACACCCAACACTGACAAGGAATCAGTTCTTTTGCCTCTAAAAATGCACATTGTGCAGGGGAGAGCTTTTTATATAACCTGCAGCAGTGCTTAAAGCATCATATGGTTTGGACGGATGACGTAAGCTCCTCTGTCTTCACTCTCATTGGTAGTCGCTTGCGAATGTCGCACATCATTTGCATAAAGTTGAAAATTATTCAGCTTGTCTTGTCACTCCCCACGGCGATCTCTGTCGCCAACGGTCGCGACAGGTCTTGTTGCCAGAAGTTGCTGTGCTCGCATTAAAAATGAATGGGATAGTGTCGCTGTCTCGCGCAGTGGCGCTGCTGGTGTGATTGGGGCTTTAAGACATTGCGTTGCGCGTAATGCTTGCGCTCTTAAAATAGGGCCTTCTCTGTTTGTTGTACTACCTTAAATTCATGCAGAATTGTATTACTTTTTCCATTGAGAATAATGACAATTACAAAAGAACTCAAAAGTAAAATGTCCAGATGCATTACAGAAATAATAATAATAGGCTTAATTTGTTTTAATTACGCACAATATATATATATATATATATATATATATATATATATATATATATATTGGTTTGGTGTGACCTGGACATGTTTTTGTGAGATTAACTAAAACAGTTACACACTCATTGTCGTATAATAAATCAATCAGTCAATCAAATGAATAACATACTAATACTACTGACCCCCTACAACGTGGTGGCGGGCTAGTCCCCCTTCCCTAAGGAGAATATATAGTGATTTAATAAGATCTACTATAGATTATGGCAGTATTATATATAGTTCAGCTTCTGCATCTCTGGAAAAAAAAAAAGGTAAAAGTTATCTAATTCCAGGCATTAAGAATTTGTTGTGGTGCATTCAGATCTTCACCAGTAGCTGCTTTTCAAATGGAAGTGGGAGCAGGGCCATTTCTAGGCATTGGCGAACTAGGTGGTCACCTAGGTCGCCACCTGCTGGGGGGGTGCCAAAGAGGTGGCCGCTGCAACGCACCCCAAACCCCCCCCCCAACAGGGGCAGCAATAGGGATCTTGCCTAGGCCGCCAGAATGGTCTGAAACGACCCTGAGTGGGAGAGATGCCTTTGGAAATTCGCTGGTTACAATTGAAAATGGTTTATTGGATATCAATAAAAGGACATAGTTATAGTCATCCTGTAAAGAAAGTTCTGGACAACTGTTGGGAGTATGAGTAATCACAGTTGGCGAGTTTCAGTTGGAACGCAAATAATGAGGCTCACCGAATGGGAGTTTTCAATGTTGAAGTAAGCCCAACAGTGGCAATGCCAGGGTTACCTCACTGGATGTTTCCAATGCCATCAGTCGAATTACAGTTGCTGGAAAAAATAAATGACAAACAAAGATGGGTTTCTAAGGATATGGTAGTGAGGTAATATATAGATTAAGAGCATTATTATTGTATACAAATAAACAATAATAGTTCAAAGGATCCAGAGTCTGGACATACAGCAGCAGTAGTTATTCCTCAGTTTGACTGTAAAATATGGAAAAGAACATCTAATCATTTATCTGTTTACTCATCAGAAATGATAGCAATACAGTTGGCTCTTCAGTGGGTGGAAGAGGTTCAGCCACTAAATGTGGTGGTCTGTTCTGACTCTCTTTCTGGCCTTACTAGCTTAATGAATGGGAAATCTAATTCTAGACAGGATATCCTTTTTGAAAACCTTCAGACATTGTTCAGAATACGACAACAAGTGGGCCTGGGTAGCTCAGCGAGTATTGACACTGACTATCACCCCTGGAGTCGTGAGTTCGAATCCAAGGCGTGCTGAGTGACTCCAGCCAGGTCTCCTAAGCAACCAAATTGGCCCGGTTGCTAGGGAGGGTAGAGTCTCATGGGGTAACCTCCTCGTGGTCGTGATTAGTGGTTCTCGCTCTCAATGGGGCGTGTGGTAAGTTGTGTGTGGATCGTGGAGAGTAGCATGAGCCTCCACATGCTGTGAGTCTCCGCGGTGTCATGCACAACGAGTCACGTGATAAGATGCGCGGATTGACGGTCTCAGAAGCGGAGGCAACTGAGACTTGTCCTCCACCACCCGGATTGAGGTGAGTAACCGTGCCACCATGAGGACCTACTAAGTAGTGGGAATTGGGCATTCCAAATTGGGAGAAAAGGGGATTAAAATATATATATATATTTTTTAAAAAAAGCATACAACAACAAGGGATGAAAACATTGTTTCTGTGGGTGCCGGCACATGTGGGGGTAAAAGGTAATGAACTAGCAGATGAAATGGCTAAACAGGCATTAGAGTATCCAAGAATAGATATGAATATACCAATGAGTAAAGCGGAAATGAAAGGAATAATTAAAGAGACAGTTAAAAGGAGGTGGCAAGAAATGTGGACCCATGAGAGAAAGGGAAGACATCTATATGGAATTTAAAAAGAGGTGGGAAATGAGAGAGTAGTTTGTGGCAAAAGAAGGGATGACACAGTAACTTCACAACTCTGTATTGGACACATTGCATTGAACCAGTCACTATTTAAGATAGGAAAGCATAACAACGGACTGTGCAATCATTGTGGATTACTGGAAACTGTTGACCATGCTCTATTAGAATGTATAGGAGATTACAAAAAAGATCTCAGCACAGAGAAGATGTTAAAGCCATATCCAAAGGGATAAATAGTTTAACATTACAGAACTTACTGAATAACAATTCAAAAGTGACTAAGGCTGTATTAGATTACCTAAAGATAACAGGTCTGATTAGAAGAATATAACATCAAGTCCTTGGGAAATAATATGATATTCAGATTAAACCTTTTTTCCATCTTTTTATTTCCTTCTTCATCAGTGCTTCACACTCCATTCCAGTAGGTGGCGGAAATGCACCTAAGCTTGTTTGCCAACCGCCAATAAATCCAAAGAAGAAGAAGAAGACTCCGCGGTGCCCGTGACGCATCCATGACGTCACTGCGGGCCGACTGTGATGGCGGATGTCAGTGAAATAGACACGATGAAACATAAACATTTACAGGGAAGTTTCGAGAAAATCGACAAAGAAATGAGCCGCTATCCGTTCTGTATCGTGTGGACACCTATTCCAGTGCTGTCGTGAGTTGCGGACTAATATTACATAAATATATAATAAATGACTGATGAAGATGATGTTAGCCTGTGTGCTAACAGCTGATGACATGACCAAACATGACAGAAAACAACAATATACGCGATTTAGTGTAATAACTAGGATATTATTAAACTCTTGTGCGACCTTCGGGACATTTTTGTCTTTTTCATTTTTGTTTTTTCGATCATTTTGGCTGTGTTAATGCCAAACGGCATAAATTTAGCCGTTTTGAGTGTATTTTGGGGGAATTTTGATATTTGAACCTCAGTTCCTATAATACATCTATAATACACTGTGTACACAAAATAGTTACACTCAGGACCTTCAGGACAAAAATGTCCCCATTGAAACCCATTAACACTGCAATATTTGATCCCAGTGCCATTAAAGCAGAAAATAATGAATTCTATGATATTATGCTTTCATTCCAGAGCCCTGGCTTCAAAATTTACATTTTAATATTTTCCAGCAGATGGCGCCATTTTTCTCATGTTTAGCCTATGGAGCAAATACAAGCTTTTCCCCTATTTTCTGTTTGCTGTATTATAGTGCACTGCAGGACAAATGAATAAATGATGCAGATAAAATTGTGTGTGTGTGTGTGTTGATATGGATGTCAGAGTGTGTTTTGTATATGTGTATTGAGATGTGTGTGTGTAAAAAACAACAGTGGCATTATATAAACAAACTGGCATTTAAAGGGTTAAAATCCTGAAAATGAATGAATATTTGGTAGTTATGATCAGGACTGATGTTGGTTAAAGAAGTTAACTCATTAAAAGTGGAAAATAATATTAATATATAATATTATTATGGCGTTATTTTGACGCAGATATTTTTGTCCTCGAAGGACCTCCGAGTAACTTATTTAAATTGACGCACAAGGGTTAATTATTGTTCTCGACTGATGTGTTTTATTATACTTATGCACATTTCAGTGGATTTTTGATTTGGTTTCACTCATCTGTATGTATGTTGTCATGGTAATAAATCATTTTAAAAATGAGCATCTAATGTTATATTATTGTTTGGTGTTTTCAGGTGGTTTCTGCCGTTCATTGGCCACATGGGCATCTGTACTTCCACCGGTGTGATCAGAGATTTTGCTGGGCCGTACTTTGTATCAGTGAGTGTATATGTGATAATTGAGCTTTAACTGTATATTTAGCCTTTATTCACTGACTATTTTTATTCATATCTCATGTAGGAGGACAACATGGCTTTTGGAAAACCAACAAAGTGAGTTATAATCATATGCACAATACAAGACACAAAGATTATGTTATAAATTGAGTATTATTGGTTTAATGTCTTATATGTGTGTGGTTTCAGATACTGGAAGCTGGATAAGAATAAAGTTTACGGTGGTGGAGTGAACGCCTGGGACGCAGCTGTACACGAGGCGTCTGAAGAATACAAAACCAGAATGGTAAAATTATATTCGTTGATTAATACATTCGGTCTGTTGTAACAGGGAGCAAACATTTTATTTTTGTATGTATTTGATTTATTTAGAGAGGTTTTAGACACAGTATAATCAGCATATATTATGTAAGAGTATAAATAAAAAGATATGTATAGTCAGAAATAATATAAATGTGTAAAGTTCGTCTGTGGCGAGAGTTTTCCGTCCTCTTTTTTCACACTGACACATGACTTGTTGATGCATAAGTTGTTACTATAGAAACTGATGCAGATATTGATCAAATGGATCTGATTTCATCCCTTGCAAATTTATAGTGTGGACAGTCCAACCAAAATCAGAATTGAACAAAACCAAACGTATCTGAATTATTTGATCTAATTAATTTATTTCTAAAAACATGGTTAGGGTTAATAAAACATTTAGAATTTGTATATACCTCTCTTAGAAATGACTCTCTCTGAAATAGTAACATTTTCCATTTTTGAACTGACATGATTCTCTCCCTTCTTTTGTGATGTCATCACCACGTTACAGCACAATCTGTGTTGTGATAACTGTCACTCTCACGTTGCCATGGCTCTGAATCTCATGCGCTACAACAACCGCTCGTCGTGGAACATGGTCAACCTCTGCGTACTTTCCTTTATACACAGCAAACATGTCAGGTGAGTCTGTTTACTTCATATAATGATAATACAAGTAGAACAAAGGAGGGAATTGCACATTAAATGAACACAGAGATTTCATCATATGCATACATAATGAGGCGGCTCTCTATAGATATAATCTAGACGGTCTGTAGATGTTTGTTCTGCCTCAAACTCTATCTAGCAAAAGATTTTCT
Source organism: Myxocyprinus asiaticus (assembly GCF_019703515.2). Lineage (NCBI taxonomy): Eukaryota > Metazoa > Chordata > Actinopteri > Cypriniformes > Catostomidae > Myxocyprinus > Myxocyprinus asiaticus. The sequence goes on from NC_059359.1 coordinate 1,073,901, forward strand.
CCTTATATCCTTTGATTGTCTGTAGCCCTGTCCTGGTGTATTGAGCAGAGGCATAGCAACCATTATATCAGAAATTAGTCAATTCGGCCCATTCACTTTTTAGGAGATAAAAACATATTTTTTATTTCTTTTTTGGTCCGCAACTGTTAAATTGTTCAAAAATACAATTAACACAAAACAAAGTTGATTAATATTTTAAAAACCTTTGTCCGCCAAATCAAAGTCATGTGGTGTAACCTTCATGTAGGTAACAGAGAGGACCCCTTTAGTCCATCATGACCATGTGTGAAGTAAAAAAAAAAAATTATATCATTCAATTTCATAATTTTATGAAAAGGCACATTTTGTTCAGGGTATGTGGTGTAACCCTGAGAAAACTTATATTGGGATAAATATTATTTTTTCAATTAACCATTTTTATCATATGTATTTTATGCACCAAACACTATATTGACATTTATAAAAGGGAAATTGTAAAAGTTTTGTCGCTGGCTCTCAGGATCTTATGGTAAGATGACGTCATAATAGCTTGTGATGTAAAATAATGAGATCTTTATAATGACAGAGCACGCTGCATTAGGGCTGCACGATTATATCAGAAATCATAATTATTGCCCTTGATATTGTAATCGTAATTATTAATGTCGATTAAAATATTAAATTACTGTGATGTCACAAAATAAGCAAAGTAGCAGATTTCAATGGTGGATATGAGCTGCGCTCCAGTTTCTTTTAAGCATTAAATATTGTAATAATGTTTGTTAATGTTTGGGCAAATAAAACTTATTTTAAAATGGATATCTATGGTATAAAATACATTAAATTATTGCTAAATTACTGCTTAAATTATTAGTCCACATACAGTAAATAATATGGCATATTCAGTATTCAAACTTATTAACAGCTGATATAAATTGACCAAGTTACTGCATTCAGTAAGAGACGGGACTGTTCATCCCCTTAGATCTTCAATGGTGATCTTGTTCATGTACGATCATCGTTAGATCATTTTTGGCCATTTGTGGTGCACTTTGGAAATTAAAAACAGTCGGTGATTCCTGAAATATGCTATTCATGCCATATTCTTTATGTTGGCTACACCTCCAAAACACCAATAGAAGAGTTAAGCTGAATTACTTTATTGCTAGTTTGTACAAATCATATTCACATTGGCCTACTTATTAACATGACAAATCTAAACATTTTTAATAAATTGTACACAGAAATCGAGCAACCCGACAAACTCTCCCATTACAATGACTGCTGTCACTCACTGCAGGTTTCAGATCTGCATTTCAACACAAGCTCAGTGACACTCCACACAAAGTTCTGCACTCTCACGAATGCTCTCATTAAAAACGAAGCTGTCTAATCAGCGTAATAAATCAATTATTTACACCAGGTCTATACCTTGATTGGAGAGTGTTTTAGTTTTGCCGTGTTGCTCATTTGCAGTGTATTTAACATCTACGTTCAAAGCGAGCGGCGCAATATGCAATGAATCCAAAATAATTCCAAAGTGCTTCTCACTCTTGTTCTACAGCTTCTTTTCAAGTGTCAGGTGATGTTTCTTCAGTATTCATTTTCGTGTGCCACCGCGAACAGAGGTGGAACATATAGCATCTGGGCATTCAGACAGTTTAAAACCTGCACATTAGGATCAGTTGTCATTACTGATAGGACGGAGGACTAATCTAAGCGGCTCTGATTGGCCATTGCCGTTTCACTGCTCAACGGACATGTTAGTGATTGCTTAGAATACTCAACCGCTGCAAAAACACGTTGTAAATAGAAACCATTGAAGCAACACGAGCAGACTTAAATTGAACGCTGTAATCGTCAGTTTTCACGATTACATAATCAAGGCAGCCATAATCGTAATCCCTAGGCTGCATATATGAAAATACACAGAAATATTAGTTCGCACTTTAAATATATCTTATAAAATGGGCATGAATGTAAAGTAATGGTGATTGAGAGATATTCCTCAAAAGTCTGTTGTATCATATTTGATACATGGATTTCAAAGGGGGTTTTTCAATAAAATAATGTACAAAATTTTAACCGAGCACAAGTTGCTTATTCAGCAAATACTCATTTTAAAATATCAGTAACAATATAATCATTACTGTCACTTTTACTTTATTAAAATAAGCTGTCATTTATCCCAACATAAGAGTCACTTTTCATTTTAAATAGATCGATATAAACATTGAAACCACTTTTATTTCCACATATAACCACTAGATGGTGCCATCAACATGTGAAACGTACATACTATCAGTTGTTTGACTCGTCAGCTTGAACCGAGAGTGAAACAGGAGCCGTCAAACGTTGTAATTCATATTTGATACAAACGGCGTTATAGGGTTAAGATACCATTTACTTGATGATTGCACCACACGACATTTTAAAAGTTATTAGATCATTTATTTTGTAAAAATAAAAAATGCTATAAATGTTTGGTTTTTTAATTCATGAAGCCAAATTGGACAAAGAGAGTACATTTCTACGCACTTGACACCTGTGTTTTTAAACTACATTTTCAAACGATTTCTTATTTGTATCACCTCAGACAACCTTATTATCAATGACCCATTAAAGAGGTTTATTTTGCTTGGATGAAAAAAACAAGAGCACCATTTTCTCCATCAAAGAGAAAGAAAAGGTAAGCCAAAAGAAGGTATCTTAGAAGGCAGCATCATTGTACTGTTTTTAATTATGTGGAACAGTTGGGAGTGCACCTAAATAGCTGCCTTAAAATGCAGTCTAGGTAGGCAGCTCACTAGGTTTCAAAACCTTCTTTCGCCGCTGGTTTTGACCATGAGATATCTGTAGGTTACTGTGTCCTCACGTGTGACTGAATGATGTATGGCTGTATATCAGCACTCCTCCATTTGGACTCATGTAGAGGACACAAACACATAACAGTGAGGGTTTCTGGGAGAGAAAGAGAGACATAGTAGATCTCTGCGTAAGACTATCCTCATATTTTTATGATTATAACAAAAAAGCTCACCCAATAATAACAATTCTGCCAGCGTTAACCCTCCCTGTCATCCTCACTTCTTTTGCGTTTCATGGAAAAAATAACAAAATCATTACAGGTTTGGGTGACACGAGGGTGAGTAAATGGTGACAGAATTATCATTACAGTGCAGTGGGATATGTGTCTGGAATGTTATTACCATAATGCTAAACTCGAAAGTGTTTGCTCCTCATCGTCTCACAGCTTTGTGGGGTTCCTGAAGACCTGGCTACCTTTCCTGATGATCTGTGGGATCATAGTCACCATCGCCCTCGCTGTCAACCTGCGATGACTGACATCACATGACAGCACCTCAAAGAATGTTGGGTGGCCGAACACGTGCCTCAGGACCAGTTTAAGCTACGAGAAGCAAATCAAATCCTGTTGCTGAAGCAGAACTTTAAATAACTTTTTAATCGCACAGATTCAGACTGCACTGCGAATAGTCTCTTATTTGCATCTGACGACATCGACACATGAAGACTATCATTACCATGGTAAATAAGTGGATTACAGGGACTTTTTCCATCACTGCTTAGAAACAAATCGTTTTGTATTTATAATATAATCATATCATACACTTCAACTAATTCCCCCACCGACAAATGGTACTGAATGAAACATTGATTTCATGCAATTTCCTGTCAAAACTGTTGCAAGTAGTGACTTCACTACCTGATGTGGTGAATATTGACAAATTATTATTTACTTAATTTTTGGTTGCCATTTTTTCATAGAAGTTTGCATTTAATTCACTGTAAACCCCAATGTTGTCATTTCCTGGTCTTAATTAAACACAACTTGAAATGTCAAGTTTTGGGCTCGTAACTCTACTATCTATGTTATAGAGTTTGTATGACCTAAATTTGAGTCAATTAAATACAAATTATTGAGTAGAAACAACAACATTTAAATAGCAAATCTGAGTTAAGTCTACTTGCATCTAGTTACCTTAAATAGTTAAGTTCATTCTATATGATCACCAAGTTAAGTGAACTTATTTACACAAGTTTTGGGGATGCCATTACTCAATTCAATTAAGGAAACGAGTTTACTCAATCAGTTGAGTAAAGTCAACTTATTAGGGTTTTCAGTTTTGTGCATCATTATTTTGAGAATGTTAAGTATTTAAACATTGCAGGATGTTTACAGGTATAGATTGCTTTGTTTTATGACAGTCTGTAAACATGGTTCAGTTCAGTTTATGTCTGCATTTATACTATATGACCAAATAAAAAAGTATATCCTTAATCTTTGTTCTCATTTTTATACAGAGTATATATATATATAAACATATGTTGTAAAAATTGTGTACGGTCTATACATCTCGGTTTATTCAATATTAACCTTGTGCGTATTTTGGCTTCGCTATACGCAATGCATAATTTAATTTCATTTAAACCAACTGAGTACTGTTCATAAGACTCTAGACTGTCATTTAAGGGTTAAACTTCTGCCGCATCGAGTCACGTGACACAACAACATGACGTCAATTTCCGTGAAGCGCTTCTTTGGATGCAGCGCCAACAAAAGTGCCTCTAGTAAGAAATCTCTTTATGTTTTTTCATTGAAACCTGTTTGGTTGTAAAGAGGAGAGTCTCTAGTTTCATTTGATATGCTGCTTTAAAAAATCTGTTCATTTATCGCTCGTCAACGCGCTGATAAACATGACGTCCACATACGTGGATTTTGGGACATTATTCCCTCAGAAGTTAAAAAAAACATGTTAGTTATTTTGAATAACTATTAACACATCTGTGGGTCATTTCACTTCATGTTAATATACATTTAGTTATATTTTATTATGTTATCACTGTATAATACGGTTCTATTCATTAACATTTATAAATGCATTCCTATATTTACTGTGCATTATCACACTGAGAATAAATGAGTTCATCCATAAGCTGATAAATGTGTCTTTCAGAGGCTTTATATGGAGTTAGGATGAAAATAAGGTGCATTTCAAACTGTTCTGAGACCAGTGCAGACAGACAGCACACTGGAGGTTAAGTCATTCACTAAATAGGGAGCAAGGGAGCATCCTATAGCTCTCTATGCAGTTAAGTGCATTCACTCCTAAAATCTGATCAAAAGTTCAGTTTCAGGCTGCAGATGATGTTTGGATCACTCAACATGTTTGACAGACATGTGACAATGATAATCAGTACATAGATTCAGAATTTATAATGTATCATTTTATTTTAACATGATTGACAGTGATTGGATGATGCTGGACATTACTTTAAATCTGAATTAATTATGATAATTTCTGATGTAATGTCTGTAACGTTAATATTCAACACTCCTGGAAACATCATAAACTATTTGATGAACAAAATCAGACTTTCTATAGCTTGATATTATTTAAAAATTCACAACTTAGTCTCACTGTCCACATATGAGGACATACATTTATAGGAAAACTATTTGCTTTAGAAAAAAAAAAAAAACGTTTTTTTGGCACGCTTCTTAGGTGCTACAATTAACAAATCAAAGGTGGAATGTAAAATGCACACGGCAGTCACGCTCGGGTCTCAGGATGTTAAGACACCAGTCAAACTTTTAAATGTGTGAATGTCACTGATCAAAGTGATTTTTAAATCAACTGGTGTGTTGGTGATTTTTAGTGGATGTATGAAGTCAGTTCCCCTCAAGCTCACACAGGTGTCCAAACCACAGGTGGAGTTCAGCACATTATCTAATAACATGACACAAACTGACACAATAATGAAATACTGGAATGTGTTATTGATTATGCTTATGCATTTGGTAAAATAAATAATAATGCAATGACATTCAGACATTTTAAAGTGCCACTTAAGTGTTTAAATACTTTTGGGGGCCTCTAATACACTGTAAACTTGAATGCATGACTAGGGACTTGAAAGAAAGTGCTAGAAAGTTGATGGATACTTCTATTTCACAATAGTATAATTTAAACCAGTATAATCATCATAAAGGAATAGGTCCAGAGAATTTGAATTCCTTTAGACATACTACTTACTACTTACCCTACTCCTCTGAATGGATGGATGTAGAGAATATAGAGCCCCACCCACTGACGTTATACAGTGTATCCGAGATCAGGTGTTTCTAAAAAACGAGTCCCGCGTGCCATACTACACGTGTACAGGTTTAACGGACTGAAGAATGTCTTCGACCTCAACCTGAGTAATAACGGGTAAGAAAACCTAAAACCTTATTAGTAGTAGTTTTTTAAACACAAATTTAGGGGAGACCGGGGCTATTTGTCATTTATTGCAGTGAATATTTCTGTATATACACAAACCTGGAAGAAAAGATTTTTAACATTTCCACCGTTATTGCCCAGGAGAAAATATACAGTTCATTCAACACATGACCCCTTATAGTAGGGCATGTTGTCACACTATAGGGGTAAATTGTCACTGTGGGAACTTGCCTTTAAATTGTATTTTATAGGATTTGCAGCAAAATTATTATGAAACAGCAAACATACAAAAATGATCAAACATAGTTTTGACCAACAGAAATTGTGATTAATGGAATATTCCGGGTTCAATAGAAGTTCAGCTCAATCGACAACATTTGTGACATAATATTATTGATTACCACAAAAATTTATTTAGATTCGTTCCTCCTTTTCTTTAAAAAAAAAAAAGCATAAATGTGTGTTCCAGTGAGACACTTACAATGGAAGTCAATGGGGTCAATCTGTAAACATTAAAATACTCACTGTTTCAAAAGTATAGACACAAGACATAAACAATATGTGTGTTAACATGATTTTACTGTGAGAAAATCACTTTTCAACTTTGTTGGCATGATGACGTAATGCCGTAAACCCTAAAACAACAATCAAAACGACGATTTAATCAACTTTACAGCTCAAATAATACACAAGTTTATCAGAAGAATTAATGTAAGTGCTTTTATAAAATTATAAGAGTCACATTTCTGCCTTTAAACCCTCCAGAAATTGACTCCATTGACTTCTATTGTAAGTGTCTCACTGGAACAGATTTGTGCTTTTTAAAGAAAAGGAGGGACGAGTCGAAATTAATTTTTTTTGGTAATCAAGATTATGCCACAAATACTGTCGATTGAGATGAACTTGTATTGAACTTTGATTATTCCTTTAACAAACTGCATAGCATTTAAAACATGTGACAACTTGCCCCAGCCTGACATCTTTTCTATCTATCTATCTGTCTGTCTGACTGTTATCTATCTGTCTATCTGTCTGTCTGTCTGTCTTTCCTATCTATCTGTCTGTCTGTCTGTCTTTCCTGTCTGTCTGTCTGTCTTTCCTGTCTGTCTGTCTATATGTCTGTCTGTCTTTCCTATCTGTCTGTCTGTCTTTCCTATCTGTCTGTCTGTCTGCCTGTCTTTTCTATCTATCTGTCTGTCTGTCTTTCCTATCTATCTGTCTGTCTGTCTGTGTTCCTATCTATCTGTCTGTCTGTCTGTGTTTCCTATCTATCTATCTATCTGTCCATCTTTCCTTTCTATCTGTCTGTCTGTCTGTCTTTCCTATCTGTCTGTCTGTCTGTCTTTCCTATCTATCTGTCTGTCTGTCTTTCCTATCTATCTATCTATCTGTCTGTCTGTCTGTCTTTCCTATCTATCGGTCTATCTATATGTCTGTCTGTCTTTCCTATCTATCTATCTGTCTGTCTCTCTGTTCTATCTATCTGTCTGTCTGTCTGTTTGTCTGTCTTTCCTATCTATCTATCTATCTATCTATCTGTCTGTCTTTCCTATCTATCTATCTGTCTGTCTGTCTTTCCTATCTATCTATCTATCTATCTATCTATCTGTCTGTCTGTCTTTCCTATCTATCTGTCTGTCTGTCTTTCCTATCTATCTATCTATCTATCTATCTGTCTGTCTGTCTGTCTGTCTGTCTGTCTGTCTTTCCTATCTATCTATCTATCTATCTATCTATCTATCTATCTGTCTGTCTGTCTGTCTTTCCTATCTATCGGTCTATCTATATGTCTGTCTGTCTTTCCTATCTATCTATCTGTCTGTCTCTCTGTTCTATCTATCTGTCTGTCTGTCTGTTTGTCTGTCTTTCCTATCTATCTATCTATCTATCTATCTATCTATCTATCTATCTATCTGTCTGTCTTTCCTATCTGTGTCTGTCTTTCCTATCTATCTATCTATCTATCTATCTGTCTGTCTTTCCTATCTATCTATCTGTCTGTCTGTCTTTCCTATCTATCTGTCTGTCTGTCTTTCCTATCTATCTATCTATCTATCTATCTGTCTGTCTATCTATCTATCATCATCCATCTGTCTGTCTATCATTTGTCTATCTGTCTGTCTGTCTTTCCTATCTATCTATCATCTGTCTGTCTGTCTATGTATCATCTATCTATCTATCTGGCCGACCTCATAACCGCCCTGTGCTGGGGTGACCTCACAAACCTGCTGCTCCTCGACCTGTCGGGCAATCACCTGGACAGACTGCAGTGCACTTGACATTTTTATATCGAAGTATATGGGTTTTTAATGGCCAATGCTGATATCGATAACTACAGAGCGGGATGGCTGATGTAGTGCCAATAAATATGTTATATACACAACGAAATCTTTCTTGACAGATTTCCGATTGAAACAGGACATTTGGGCAATGTCAACAGGCTTATACATTTTGTTTAAATAGCAGAAAGACTGTACCTTTTTAAATACATACTATACATATCTGCAAAATATTATTTTGACAATGTTTAGAAGTACGCTAGCACTTAGATGACCTCAAAGTCAACAGACATCAACAAAAAAAACCACACAACACAAATTGTGATTTCATGGGGTCTTTTAGGCCAGGAGTTGTCAAACTGGGGTCCGCAAAGGGGTATTAGGGGGTCCGTGGAAAATTTCAGAGAAAGACAAAAAAGTGTTCATAAATGTAAAAAGTAAAAAACTATATTTAACAAATTTGACACTATTGCCATTTCAGTTTAATCAAAATGTTTTACTTCAGGTTTATACATTTAACATTACTCAGTTATTGGGTAGAAAAAGATATGCTGTCACTGTACTACAAAGTAGGCAAAATATTTCCCAGATAATTAGAGACGTGCCGATATGAACAGTTTTGGCCTAAACGATACCGATTTTAACAAAAAACTATAAGCCGATACTGATAATATGCCACCTACTCACCTTATTTTGTCATCAAATCACTGTTTTGCTAAGTAATTGTGCTTTAAAAATGCTTTTAAAAGCTAAGCTATTTTACTATTTTAAATTAATAATTTCCATTGAACATGGATTGGATCTGTTAAACACATGATAGGCCACAATGTAAGAAAAAAAAATTCCTTAAATTAAAAAAACGTTGTTTTTTCCAGTCCTAAACGAAACTCACATTTCACATATTATGACAGAACATTGCAAATTTATATTTTGCATTTTTGCCATTTATTTTGGTAGGTATATTTTGATATTACACACAGAAAAATTATTATAATCTTAATGCGACACAATAAATTAATAAACATAATTCATTATAAGTAAACCATTGTTTTATATACAGTATATAGATACACTATATCGCCAAAAGTATTCGCTCACCCATCCAAATAATTGAATTCAGGTGTTCCAATCATTTCCATGGCCACAGGTGTATAAAATGAAGCACCTAGGCATGCAGACTGCTTCTACAAACATTTGTGAAAGAATGGGCCGCTCTCAGGAGCTCAGTGAATTCCAGCGTGGTACTGTGATAGGATGCCACCTGTGCAACAAGTCCAGTCGTGAAATTTCCTCACTACTAAATATTCCACAGTCAACTGTCAGTGGTATTATAACAAAGTGGAAGCGATTGGAAATGACAGCAACTCAGCCACGAAGTGGTAGGCCACGTAAAATGACAGAGCGGGGTCAGCGGATGCTGAGGCACATAGTGCGCAGAGGTCGCCAACTTTCTGCAGAGTCAATCGCTACAGACCTCCAAAGTTCATGTGGCCTTCAGATTAGCTCAAGAACAGTGCGTAGAGAGCTTCATGGAATGGGTTTCCATGGCCGAGCAGCTGCATCCAAGCCATACATCACCAAGTGCAATGCAAAGCGTCGGATGCAGTGGTGTAAAGCACGCCGCCACTGGACTCTAGAGCAGTGGAGACGCGTTCTCTGGAGTGACGAATCACGCTTCTCCATCTGGCAATCTGATGGACGAGTCTGGGTTTGGCGGTTGCCAGGAGAACGGTACTTGTCTGACTGCATTGTGCCAACTGTGAAGTTTGGTGGAGGGGGGATTATGGTGTGGGGTTGTTTTTCAGGAGCTGGGCTTGGCCCCTTAGATCCAGTGAAAGGAACTCTGAATGCTTCAGCATACCAAGAGATTTTGGACAATTCCATGCTCCCAACTTTCTGGGAACAGTTTGGGGATGGCCCCTTCCTGTTCCAACATGACTGCGCACCAGTGCACAAAGCAAGGTCCATAAAGACATGGATGAGCGAGTTTGGTGTGGAAGAACTTGACTGGCCTGCACAGAGTCCTGACCTCAACCCGATAGAGCACCTTTGGGATGAATTAGAGCGAAGACTGCGAGCCAGGCCTTCTCGTCCAACATCAGTGTCTGACCTCACAAATGCGCTTCTGGAAGAATGGTCAAAGATTCCCATAAACACACTCCTAAACCTTGTGGAAAGCCTTCCCAGAAGAGTTGAAGCTGTTATAGCTGCAAAGGGTGGGCCGACGTCATATTAAACCCTATGGATTAAGAATAGGATGTCACTTAAGTTCATATGCGTCTAAAGGCAGATGAGCGAATATTTTTGGCAATATAGTGTATATACATATATAAACCGATGGTTGATATCAGTGATTTATATCGATGGTTATAGCCGATGGTTTTACTTTCATGCATCCCTAGAGATAATATTTTAATCATTTATTTTGGCTTTAGTACAATAACAATATAAAAGCTAATTACTTAAATTGTCTTTATAATAGCATACTTACATTTTACCTTAGTTTTTCTCTGGTCTTTAGATACAAAAATACATAGCGACCTTTATATATTTTAGGACGGGGTCTTTCATGAGGTGATTGTCATATTTGGGGGTCCTTGGCAATTAAAACGTTTGAAAACCCCTGTTTCAGGCAATTGAGGTATACACTTTTAAACTGAAATAAAAGAGTTTTTTTTACACAATATTTACTCAATTAAATCAGCCAGTGACGATAACCTCAAAATGCCCAAATATCAATTCATTTATCAGTTTGCTTGATATAACGGTATATAACTACATGAGACCGCACTTTTTCCAAAAACTAGTGAGCTGTCTCTGTAAGCAGCGTTTTAAGGCACCTTAGAAGGCAGCTGCCTGTGTAGGCTGTAGTCAACAAGGCAGCTAGTAGGTTTTTGACAGAGCCAATTACAGCATCTACCCTCAAATCAAAGAGCAAGTTGTTGTCGTGCCAAATTTTCTAGAATGTATGAGCAGACCTGTAGATGCACTGAATGACTTCTCATGTGTAACTAACACAATCTGACTGAATTACAGTCTTTGGTGCGGCCCCCCACATTCACTGCTACAGATTGTGTCCTCAATATGCCGTTACGGCTCATCTCACCGCGGCCTGAGGAAAGCAGGGCGATGAAGAGGGTGTTCAGGGGAAAATGGGGCACAATGAAGGGCACATAGTGAATGTCTGTGAGTGCATATGTGCTCGCCGGAGCTGTGAACTAATGACTGTAATTGGTCAACACCAGACAGCCATCTGTGTCTCTGCTTTTGGCAAACTAGTATTTAGTATGTGTGAACTATGTAACCTTCAGAAACATGTTTTTTAATCTCAGTTGCTAATATTATTAAAATTGCATTGCATCACTTTTATGTTAATGGACTGAGAAGTGTGTAAACGCTGTTACTGACGTTACTATTTAACTACGATAACACTATAAAATCACATCTATATACATAAGCACTGCATATTACATCAACAAAACCTATTAAAAGTTAAATTCAAGTGTGTTGTTTGTGCATGTGATTTTAGTTTTTGAGATAACCAAGCATGAATGACATTTATAGCATGAAGTAAACATACATTTTTTTTTACTACTAATGAACCTTTACTTCACCCACCTATTAGTATTCAAGTTTCATGTAATCCAATTTATTTATTATATATCTGCAGCTCATATCAGCTGATGTCATTGAAAAATAATCTGATAATTCTTTCTAAATTCTGTGAGACTAAAAACACCTTAATATATATATACATATATATATATATATATATATATATATATATATATATATATATATATATATATTTTTTTTTTTTTTTTATTGTTATTATTTTATTTTTATTTTTTTATTGATGGAGCAAAATAATTAGTTTTTTTGTCTATTGTTTTAAGTAAAATGCAGCTTAAAAAAAAAAAAGGTGGTGCAAGTAGGTATAGCTGCAGTCTGGAGACCTCCAAATGGGGGCGGGATCTCCACAATAGGGCGTGGCTACTCCAAAAGGGGGCGTTAAGGTTAGGGGAGGGGTTAGGTAAGGGGCTCGCTATTTCTTTAATGGCAGTTTGGAGCTCACGCCCCATTTTTGGAGCACTGTCTGCAGCTATATCCTTCTCCACATGGGGTTATAGTGATATCATGTAGATATTGGGACAATAGTTATGAAGAAAAATTTGTCAACTGATGCAAATAATTTTGAGACAGCAAGATGCTTTTTTTTTTTTCAAACACATTTGGCATCTCAGGTATTGTATGAACAAATTAATCTCCATTCATTGTGATTAGACCAGCCAATGTGAGCCCACTTTGAACATTTTACATAACAATCTATTCACCTCACTTGTGTTTTATAGGGGTCTTTAGCACCTGCAACAGGTGGGGGCTTTTTACCCCAAATACCATCCTTTCACTTATTGGTCAGTTAAAACTTCTGATTTAATGACTTTAAACAAAACTGAAAATGATAAATAAGTATTTTGTCTCAAAATAAATACATGCATATATTTGCAGCATTTTAAAAAATACTAAAAATGAGATCAAATTGCCTCGAAATCAAACTTTAGACATTACACGCAAATATTTCATGGATCAGGAATATTTTCCAGTGTAAAGTGACGAACAGGTGTTTAGGAAAAGCCTGTTGTCATTTTTGTTGCTATTTAGTGTTTTGAAAGAAAGTAAAATCAATGGAGCTAGTTGTACCCTAATATTTACCTGCGATTAATGGTAAAATCACATCTCTATAGACTTAAACAATGCATGTCCCTATTGCAAATGTGAATAACTGATACTAGATCAAGAAAACCTGTTAAAAGTCCAATTCAAGTGTGTTGTTTAGTTTGAGCATGATGTTTTTGTTTTGGGGTAATAACCAAGCATGAATAACATTTATAGTATAAAGTAAAGATGCATTTTTTTTAATTACTAATGAACCTTTAATTCACACACACACACAATTGTTATTATTATTATTATTATTATTATTATTATTATTATTATTATTATTATTTAACAATATGCTACTACTTTACGGATCATTCTTCAGATATTGTAATCTCTGCAGCTCATATCAATGTCATTGAGAAAAAAATCTGATAATTCTAAATTCTGTGAGACTAAAAAAAATCAAAAGGTTTTTTTTATTGATTAATTTTTCATTGGTGTCCTATTAATCATGATAAAAATGCGGATGCACGATTATATGTTACGAAGTATCTTAGAATACAGAAACGAAACAGAAAACATTGCAGGATTTCAGCAGCACATCCGTCTGGAGCCGTGACGTCACTGCTTACCTGTCAGGTGGGCGTTAGATTTACCTGTAGCCGCAGGTAAAATACGAAACACGGCAGGAATGAAGCTCACCAACCGAAGCTTTACTGTGAGCCGATTCTGGGAGAGCGTGTTTCGCGACGAAATCTCTACATTTCACTCGTTTTCAGTCAATGAATCAAAGCACAGATCGATGAGGTGGACATTATAAGGCGTCAAAGGGAACTTATTTCACACTCGGACGACTTCCGCGATCTTGCGCTCAAAACACTGAAGATTCCGTCCGAGTCTATGCGGTAAGTGTGACTCTCTGACGATCTCGATCAATCCGGAGTGTTCGACTTCACGCTTGTAGTGATTTTCAAAGCTCTGCAACCCTACATAATGCTCTGAAGTAGATTAATATTGTTTTTAATAGCCATAATATACAGTCGAGTACAGTAAGAGACAGTTAAGACTCAATGGGGTGATTATATTAGTAAACCCTTTGAATATATTGAACAGGACTGACAAACTACCAACATGTCAATACAAGCAACACATATGAGGCCATCTGTTTAAACCCCCCAAATAAAGTGTTTGGGACTGGACTGAGCATTCCTTACAGGCCTGCATCATGTCCAACTTGTTTAGCAACCTCCAAAGTACTGATATACCCACATAAAACCAATGCCACATAAGAAACCACATATTCAGGATTTGGTGGGACCAAATGTAGGATAGAAAAGAAATTGACACCCATGTCAGTCAATATTGGTGCGCATGAGTCCCTGTCAATGTTTATGGTGGCTATATTGCCCCGCAAGAAAATACACTGTAAATAAATGTCTGTATATTTAACGGTAAAAGACTGCAAAAATGCTACAGTAAAAAAAACGTTAATTTGTAAATGAGCATTTACCTTAAAATATATGGTAAAAAATTATAATATATTTAAAAAAGTCAATGCATGCAATTTTACAGTACAATGTTGTACAAAATTAAATTTTTTACATGTAAAAAGTGTGATTTTACTGTATAATTAACGGTAAAAATGTATATTATGTTTAACAAGAGAGTACATGAGGGGGCTTGGGTAACTCAGCGAGTATTAACGCTGACTATCACACCCGGAGTCGCGAGTTCGAATCCAGAGCGTGCTGAGTGACTCCAGCCAGGTCTCTTTAGCAACCAAATTGGCCCGGTTGCTAGGGAGGGTAGACGTCACATGGGGTAACCTCCTCGTGGTCGCTATAATGTGGTTCGCTCTCAGTGGGGCGCATGGTGAGTTGTGCATGGATGCCGTGGAGAATAGCATGAAGTCTCCACACGCACCATGTCTCCACGGTAACGCGCTCAACAAGTCACGTGATAAGATGCGCGGATTGATGGTCTCAGACGCGGAGGCAACTGAGATTCGTCCTCCGCCACCCGGATTGAGGCGAGTCACTACGCCACCACGAGGACTTAGAGTGCATTGGGAATTGGGCATTCCAGATTGGGGAGAACGGGAGTTTGTGTGAGTGACACTGAGCACTGTCTCGACATGTTTATTGGTTTATTGCTCTTGGAAAGGCCACTACTGATGAACTTCATGTCATCATGTGCTTTTCTGTAAATATTACAGTAAGTAACAATACATTATAAAGTGAAAAGCAGATTTTTACAGTGTCAGAAGGTATTAAGTTTATACCATTTAATAATATAAACGGTAATGCACCGTAAAATATACAGGCATCAAAATGACATCCCGTAAAGCCTGAAGCGTGGTTACCGTATTTTTTTCAGTGAATTTCTGGCAACCACAGCTACCAGTTTTTTTTTTTACCGTAAATTTAACAGGATTTTTTTTACAGAGTAAAAACCAGACCTTTTAACAAGTTTCAATACAGTTGTTGGTATTTTTGATGTCTTTAAGGATCTCCTCATACTCTCTGTCTTTGATAAATGATTAATGACAATTGCCTGTTTTACTTACTGTCCATATCCGGCATTCACAGTTTGAATGGCATGTTGCTCGCTGAGAATTGGTGTCCAAATTTAGAGAAAACGCATCTCTGTAGACAAAGAACACAAACCAGAGCTAAACACTGAGTAGTATGAAAGGTGAAGTCACAAGGGAGTGTATTTCCAATGCATGTAAAAATTTGATGATTGAGTAATTCATCAACGAGTGTTACGTGTGATAGCGAGATCAAGATTTTGTTGCATTTGTATGTGCAATATAATCTTAAAATGGCTATGCTGCTGTAACTGATACTCACGTATTTTAGACTTGCATAAATAGCCATTCTATCTATGTAATCTGGATACAGATCAGCTCACTCTTAAGGTGTTTTGAAATGCTTCAACACATGTAAACAAATGTATATACAGTACATCAGTGGAATAATGCTGATGATAAACAGTCCATTTCATTTGTCATGAGAGCTTCCGTTGCATGTTTGTGGTGTGTTTCTGTTACATCTCCAGTGCAGTGAACTTATTATTGCTTCCTTGAAGCAATAGTTTGCCCCACAATCAATTTTTGTCATCATTTACTCCGCCTCATGTCATTCCAAACCTGTATGTCTTCCTTCCTTCCAGGGAACAAAAAAGAAGATTTTGCTGTTTTTGGAATGTTGATTTATACCATCAAGCTCAGGAAAAAAAGCATTATAAAAGCAAGTCTTTTGATGTAATATGATAGCTTTTTGTGAGGAACAGACTCAAATTTAAGTAGTTATTCCACAGAAATATTCCCCTCTGGCATTTGGTGTCAGTGACCCATCCAAAGACACCTTTGTTTAATTGAACACAAACGTTAAAGAGATTTTAAGAGAGCTGCAGCACTGAATTATCAGTTCTGGCTTATGACTTCAGTGGATGAGTCATATGGACTACTTTTATGCCATGTTAATTTTCACACAGTTTTTATTTTAGTAATAATTTTTGTCAAAAATGTCCTTTAAGTTCAGTCAATATTTCGTCATGTCATCTACATTAATTTCAGTCAATTTTACTCTGAAAAAAAGGCATATTAAAGTTGACAATAATGGAAAAAGCATGCATCAAACTCCAACAGAAATTCAATATAATGTTTTGAAAAATGTATACTTACAATTATTTAAACATGTATCAAACATATTAAAGATGAACATGCAAAACAAACAAGACAAAACTTGTGAAACGTTACTCCGTTGTGAATGGCTCATGTTTAGACAGTCTAAGATATTGCATTACATGTAGTGAATTTAAGGAAACGGCGTCTTCACGATGCAAGATACGCATTCTGATTAGCGTGTAACTTAGTTTAAGTTTACCTGTTCATTCGCTTCATTGTCTGTGCAGATGTATATTGTAATATTTGGTTTATGTTGTGGATATATTGATTAATGTCATATATAAATAGGGTGCATTTGAATGATTTAATTAACCTTTTAGTTAGGTGTTGAGCTCTTTTAGCTCACGCAGGGAAATCCCCAATATACTATGACTGGATTATTTAAATTAATTCTTTCTACTTTTTCTTTCTTTTTTTTTTTTCTTTTCTACCCAATTTGGAATGCCCAATTCCCAATGCATGCTAAGTCCTCATGGTGGCGTAGTGACTCCACGTCTGAGACGTCAATCCACACATCTTATCACGTGGCTTGTTGAGGGCGTTACCGCGGAGACGTTGCACGTGTGGAGGCTTCATGCTATTCTCCGCAGCATCCACGCACAACTCACCACGCGCCCCACCGAGAGCGAGAACCACATTATAGCAACCACGAGGAGGTTACCCCATGTGACTCTACCCTCCCTAGCAACCGGGCCAATTTGGTTGCTTAGGAGATCTGGCTGGAGTCACTCAGCACGTCCTGGATTCAAACTCGCGACTCCAGGTGTGATAGTCAGCGTCAATACTCGCTGAGCTCCCCAGACCCCCTACTTTTTCTTTCTTTAACCTCCTGAGACCCCTGCATGACTGCTGTGTGCATTTCCCATTCCCCTTTTTGATTTGTAACTAGTAGCACCTAAAGCTGATTTGCTGCCTAATCAGTTAATGGCTTCACTGGCAGCTGTTTTGAATGATTGGAACTCTAAGTAACTGGTCTCCTTTGTTTCATCCTGCCGCCGGATACAGTCTCCGAAGGCAGCATTTTCCTGGTTTCGAACGCAGCACCGGTTTCGTGGTCACGCCCAAAAAATCTGTTGTCCTCTATTGTGGTCTGAGGTTTGTAACCACGATAAATCGCTCAAATGTTTAAAATGGCATATCAGATGAAACTAGAGACTCTAATCTTTTGAATCAAACATGTTTCAATGTAAAAACGTAATTGGGTTTCTAACCAGATGTAGTTTTGTTGGCATTTCAACCAAACACAAACTCCACTGCGATCACTGCCATGTTGTTTGGTCACATGACTCCGTGCGTTGAAAGTTTAACCCTTTACTGACAGCACAGAGTCTCCTGAACTGAGATCAGTCAGTTTAAATGAAATTAAATTATGTGTTGTGTATAGCAAAGCCAAAATACAACGTCCACGCATGTATTTCACGCAAATATTTTTGTCAGAGTCAGAGTAATACAAGGGTGAGTAAATGATGACAAAATGACATTTTTTGGGCAAACTATTCCTTTAACTCAGACTTTGGGTACCGCTTACACAAGATGTAAATCATGCCTATGAAGCAATGCTTTGTGAAATTTCTCTGCACTAAGAATATATACGTTCCTGCAGGTCCTGAATGTTGTGAGTTATGCCTGGCCACAGCACAGGAACACATCACAAGATGCGTCCTCACAGCTCGAGCCGTTCGAGGGCTGATGGCTACAGGCAAAGCCGCACCACGCAAGACACATACAAAGAGCACTACAGCGAGCAGCCTCGCAGCATAGATGCACAATTTCCCCGTAAAACCCATCCTCACTACGCCAATGGCCGAGCCTCAGAAACTCTAGGCTTCATACCAGGCTCTGCAGACTCGCCGCAGGGCACTCAAGCCTGTGGTTCTTGTGCGTCCCTGGGCTGGAGCAGTTGTAAAGCTCTACTGTGTTGCATTCTCACCTGTGGGCTTTACGGGTCTCGCAAACCTTGTCTGCCACCCAACGAGAGCTCCACTGATAACCCTTTGAAAGCTGAGCCTGAGCCACGGAAGCCCAACGGTCTGGCGCTGTCCAACCCAACATGTGGCGTAGGCCTTGAACCCAGCAAGCCGAGGCAGCTCCCCAGCTCTGGCAGCTTCAGGTATTGCGATGTCTACATCGGCGGTAAAAAGGTGGAGTACACCGTCAACTCGGAGGCACATCCGCGACGGACCAGGACAGCAGGGAAGGGAGATAGCCAGAGGCCAATCAGCAACACCAGCATCTACTCAAGAGAGGACTTGGATCTAGATGACCTGGATGACGGTGGCACTGATATCGACTCGCTGATCACGAAAAAGCTCCTGGAACTTTATAAAATGCACCAGATCGAGCAGCTGGCCAAGTGCACGTCTGATTTGTCATTCTCTCGTAAAACCAATGAGATCAGTGACCTGATCAACAGCATCGCTCAGGACTATAACTTAGAAGAGCAGGAAGCAGAGTGTCGGTTGGTGCACGGCGTAATACGCATCAGCACCCGCCATAAGACAAATAAAGGTAAAGGCAAAGACAATAAACCACAGGATGCGATACAGCATGCTAACGGTAGGAGGGATGGAACGCTGCCTGATAGTGGCAATGAGACCATGACTTTCACCTTTAGTGATGGTAAGATGTCTTCATCTATGACAAGTCTCTTGATTTAGGCAGAGTTACATGTCATTAGAGCTCAACAGTGCCAGCTCTCTTTTTCAGCCGTATTGGTTCTGGAATTATTTTTCCCGTTCATTTTCTATATTGGGATTTCATAAAATCCTTCTTAAAAAAGTTGTAAGTCATGAACCAAACCAACCAGCTATGAGGTGAATCACAACATTACAAACTTTGATTCGAAGCGAAAAAGGATTTGAAAATCAGGCAAAAAGACAAAGATACAAGACTGTGTACTTATCGTCTTTAATGAGAACTACAATCCCATGAAGCATTGTGAATGACGTAATCAAATTAAAAACGATGGAAAAATATAAAACTATTCATTTAAAGTATAGAAATACAATATTTAGATTTTAGTGTGAAATATTGAGATATATACATATATAGAATTAGTTTGAGTGTTGGGAGAGCGACTCATGGAAGTGGGCGGAACTGCAGAGCTCTTTTGATGCACTTTGTTTGACCAAACTCTGATTGGTGGAGTGTTTCTCTTCAGGATCATGGGTAGTGTTGTTTTTCATCAAATCAATTTATCGTTCACAATAATTCTACTATGGTAATAATGAATGGGAATTATACTTCTGGAACCAGACTGTTGCACTCTACTAGAGGTCGACCGATAGTGGATTTTGCAGATACCGATAACTAAGGTGGTGGAAAAGGCTGATAACCGATTAATAGGCCAATAGATTTTTAAAATCGATTTATAGAAGGATCAAAGATTTATTAGTCTTTCCTTACTATAACGGGCATGGACAATGAGGCTACAAGAGTCCAAAATGAATAAAATCCCAAAAGCAGTTTATTGTGCAACCAAAATTCCAATAAAAATCAGAAAAATTCAGATTTGGTGCGTAATGCTGGACTTTTTACTATAAACAAGCCCAAAATACACTGGACTCTATTACAATGCTCTATATGTAAGTATTTAACAAATTAAGCTTTTTATAGCTTGTATACTTATCACAGGTTTATTGATGAGGAATCATTTTTAAAAAAATCGGAAACTGTTCGCAGATTTTGCCGATAACCAATAGTTCCAAAAAGCAACTATCAGCACCAATTAATCAGAAAACCGATATATCGGTCTGCCTCTACACTCTACAGTACTTGACTAAAGTTTGAATGCATACTGACAATATTTCATTTCTCTCGAAGGGGAACCCGAGATGCAAGTGTCAGAATCGACAACCTCAGATCTGCTCGCCCGAAATATTCAAAATGAAATGAGAGGCTACAGCGGGAAAAGTAAGTGTCAAAGTTTTTTTTTTTTCTCATAATTTCTGATGCAGTATATTTTTTACACATTTGACAGATAGATCGTTTAAAATAAAACAAACAACTGGCATTGCATTCGAGATACTATATATGTTTTTATGCTCCCTGGAAATCGAACCCACAACCTTGCCATTGCTAGTGCTGCTAAGATGTTCCAGTTACAGCTACAGGTTCTCATATCACCCCACTGTTGTTCTTAGATTCTTAAGAGGGGAACACGAAAAGGTAATTAACTGCCAGCCCGCAGTGCCACGTTAACCCTGTCTTAGGGTATGAACATTGTGGAATGTCACCCTACGAATGGGGTATTCTTTCGCTCCGGTGTCCTATTGTAATAGTATCATTTCTAAACATTTTCTCACTCTTTTCTACTTTCCAACTGGCATTCCTGCCTTTGATCTGCCCTCTAAAGAATAATGCCCTCACCCACCCATCCCCTCTCCATAATCTATAGTCGTCGGGCCTAAAGCTTTTGACTGTGAATACTGAAGATTCTCATCTCACCTCACAAATGGTTTTGAGGGGCCTTCGCTCGCCTCTAAGCAGTTTATACAGTATTACACCGTATCAGTTCACATCTACCTGTCCTCAAATAATGGTGGTGCTCTCAACTTGTGTGACGGTCTCACTTTTCTTTGAAAGTTTTGTGCTATTGTGTCTCTGTATGCTGGAGATGTGTGGAAATGTGGGGTGTATTTTTACAATGAATATGAAGATGAATGACTGGAGTGAGATATTTGAACACTTAAAGGGATAGTTCACCCCAAAAATGGAGAAGCCTTCCATGATTTACCCAACCTCATGCTGTTCACCTGTATTCACCCATATTACTTTCTTATGTGGAACACAAGTGATGTTAGTCAGAATGTTAGGGACTTGTCTCCATTCTTCAAAATTTCGCTTCTTGTGTTCTACAAAAGAGGAAACTCATACAGGTTTTGAATGACAATTTCTGTTTTATGTATTTATTTATTTATTTTGATTAACAAACTCTTTAATTAGGGGGTCCACCAATAAGAACATTTTTGGCCAATTTTAACAAAACAAAAATATATAAATATAGACGGGTACGCATATTTTGCCACTTACCTAATTTTGCCATCAGATCACCATTTTTGCTTAGGAATTATGCTTTAAAAATGCATTATTGTTCTAACAATAAATAATTTCCATTGCACATGGATTTCATCTGTTAAACACATGACGAGCAAAACATTTTAAAGAGAGCCACAATGAAAGATAAATACAACATGATGATTGACGTGGGGGAAAATTTTATTTTGCACTTCTGTTTTTGCAGCTCTAACAATTGAACTCACGTTTTACATACTATGACAAATTCATATGATACATGTGATTGACATGCTTAACTTTTTCTGATTAATTTTGGTTGGTATTTCTTTCATTAAACACATTTTCACCTCTCAAAATTAAAAATAAAAGGAGTGTCGATCACTTTTTACTCTTGAGATTTATATTACACAAGGACAAATTATTATAAACATTAGACAAAGCAATACATTTACATAATTAATTATAAATAAACCATCGGTTTTTCATATTGCCATTTTCATGCTTATGTCTGTTATGCCCATGGTTTTAATTTGGTCAATATTTGGCTAATTCGCCATGAGTTCCCTCAGGAATTTCACCCTTGAAAAGGTTTTTAACGAAGTCAATCCAAATGTGATTTTAGAGTTTTTAGAAAAAATGGATCTTAAACATCTTAAGTTTTTTTTTTTTCCTACTATTTTAACCTGGTTTTTGCCATGACAATAGCCATAAAAGCTGTCATGACGTTAAGAAACATATGAACGAACAAACAAACAAACCCTCAGGAATTTCCTATGGGTTTTTAGAAAAGGGAAATTCAAATTACGAGTATGAAAAGACCTGTGGTGAAAATTGCATGCAAAGACTTCACGTTTTGTACTAGAACATAAATTACACACAGTTGTGGATTTTGATGCATCGCTATTTAAACTCGCGATACCAAGAAAAACCCATTGCTTAAGGACTTCAATATTCGACCATTTCATAAAGCATGTAGCTCACATGCTGATGGTAGCTGTAGTCCTTAATTAGCATTGTGATAGCAACATGCATGTTTAAAAAACACACAGTAGCTTCAAAATTAACATTTGATGTATGATTGTTTGCAATTCGGAATGTTCTAAAACCATGTACCAGTTGTGCAAGCACGTATCTCTCCGCTCGCAGGCGGATTTACATTTATTCATTTTGCAGACGATTTTATCCAGAGCGACTTACAAAATGAGGAAGGATACAACGATACCGGAGATTGAGGAATCCACTCGCAGTTTGGCCGGTAAATTTGTTACTTTTGTATTCCAAGAATGATCTTTGGTTGCCCGCTAACGGGGTAAGGGAAATGAGCAAATCAAATGACAAATAAACTTTCATCTCAGTGGAAAACATAGCTCCACAAGTTTATCTAGGACACATAAAAGATTTTCCAGAACTCATCTGGTGGCACGTACGTAGAAAATCCGCAAATATGTGGAACAAATTCACAATGTTATTTTTTACTTTGGTAACACTTTACAATAAGGTTCCATTTGTTAACATTAGCAAAAATAAAATAAAGTGGAAGAAAGATATTTTTTGACATTTATCATTATTTATTATTGTAGACATTATTGTATGTATTTAAGGCTACGCTCAGATTAATCCAGATACATTTGAAAATGCAGTTTCGTGTTAGAAACGCTCTCCCACACTGCCGTTTTCAAGTGTTTTCCAAAAGTTTTTAGTCCACACTGAAACATATGAAAAGCAGTTCCGATTAAACTTCCTGTCACCTTTGAAGAAATGCAATGTGAAGGTTGTACAAAGTAACATTTATCTTTAACAACACTATCAAAGTGGATATCAGGCACAAAAACGCCGCTATAACACGGGCCTCCATCTTGGTTGTTTTGAGTTGAATGGATCACATGTGTCACATGACAACAAATACATCATTACCACCCCTGGAGTTCGCTAGTTCGAATCCCAGGGCATGCTGAGTGACTCCAGCCAGGTCTCCTAAGCAACCAAATTGGCCCGGTTGCTAGGGAGGATAGAGTCACATGGGGTAACCTCCTCATGATCGCTGTAATGTGGTTCATTCTCGGTGGGGCACGTGGTGAGTTGTGTGTGGATGCCACGGTGGATGGCGTGAAGCCTCCACGCGTGCTATGTCTCCGTGGCAACGCGCTCAACAAGCCACGTGATAAGATGCGCGGGTTGACGATCTCAGACGCGGAGGCAGCTGGGATTCGTCCTCCGCCACCCGGACTGAGTCGAATCACTATGCCACCACGAGGACTTAAAAAGCACATTGGGAATTGGGCATTCCAAATTGGAAGAAAAAGGGGAGAAAATCCAAAAAAAAAAAATAAAAAAAAATCCGTCATCGTTTTCAGATATCGCTGTCAATCTCTGCCAATATTAGTTATTTATCTGCAGTGCAAGTCATGGTTTAAGATTAGTAAATTAAGTAAGTGTTAAGGGTCAGTGTTTAAAGATTTTCTATGAACTGTATGATTAATGACTAATGTCTTTGAAGTTCATCCTGGATTAACTGCAGTAGTTCACATAGACGCATTGTCTTTTGTTAGTTTGCTGTTGAAGGCTTTTGTTGGCAATTAATTGATAGTCTATGTATTCCATTATAAGAGTGTAGTCCATCAATAGACAAAGGTGATGATCAGTGAGGTGCATCGCAGTTCAACCGGCAGGTCATTTCGGTGAGGTTCGGTGGGGTCTATCCTAAGTCCAAGGTTCAGGCAGTGGCATATGAAGTATCCGATGTCTTACAGTTGGAGTTGGCATCAGTTCATCCTCTGAAGTCCATCGTAAAAGACTGAAGTGATGTCTGGCTGGCACCAGCTGTATTTAGTCATCATCAATCAGAGACACGTAGCAGTGGAGTCCGACACCAAGCAGCAACGGAGCTGGATCTGGCTGGCTCTGGTGACCTCGGTTGAGACAGGGAAACAAGCAGAATAATATTAGTGTAGATGCCATTCAATTAATTGCAGAGTTATAGATTATGAGAAATGTTTCTGATAAATGTTTCTGGTTCCGGCAGACCTAACTAAAGCAGCCTAATTGTGAGTTGATAAATTAGGTGTATGTCTGGTTAAATAGATGAGTCTTTAGTCTAGACTTAAACTGAGTGAGTGTGTCTATGTCCCGAACAGTGTTAGGGAGACTCTTCCATAGTGTAGGAGCCAAATAGGAAAAGGATCTACCTCCTTTTGTGGATTTTGATATTCTAGGAACTATTAACAAGCCAGAATTTTGTGATCTTAATGAACGTGATGGAATATAGCGTGTCAGAAGGTCACTTAAGTACTGTGTAGCTAGACCATTCAAAGCTTTGTATGTAGTTAACAGAATTTAGCCATTGTAATGACGATAAAATTGGGCTAATATGATCATATTTCTTGGTTCTAGTCAGCACTCTGGCAGCTGCATTTTAAACCAATTGAAGTTTATTTACTGAACTTTCTGGACTTCCTCCCAGTAATGCATCACAATAATCTAGTCTTGAGGTCATAAATGCATGAATTATTTGCATGAATTTTTCGGCATCAGCAACAGAGAGCATGTGTCGTAATTTAGCAATATTTCTGAGGTGGAAGAATGCTGTTCTACAAACATTTGTAATTTGATTTTCAAAGGACAGATTGTTATCAAATATAACACGTAAGTTCTTCATTTAGTCATTTAGCAGATGCTTTTATCCAAAGCGATTTACAAATGAGACGCATAGCAAGCAATTTGTCATACAAAGTTTAACAACATCTGCAGTTTAGGACTGCCAAGTTCTCACAGTAGCTTTAGTATTAAAGATGCTAGCACAGACATTAAGTGCATGTTGAGTTCAGTGGTAAGTACAATTAGTGTGGGTTGGTTAAGTGCTCGTGGAACAGATGTATTTTCAGCTGGTTCTTGAATGTTGAGAAGGTAATTCGCTGTAGAAGACGATGTAACTGTACATCCATCAAGAGTCAAATTATGTTTTAGCAGCTTATTTTTAGAGGTTTTTGGTCCAATAATTAGTACCTCTGTTTTGTCAGAATTGAGTAGAAGGAAATTTCTGGCCATCCAATCTTTGATTTCATTGATACATTCCGCTAATTTGGGTTTATAAATAACAGTGGAAACTTATTCCACAATTCCTGATAATATCCCCCAGGGGAAGCATATATAAGGAGAAAAGTAGAGGCCCTAAAATTGATCCCTGTGGCACTCCATACTTAACTTTTGTTTGATTTGACAATTCCTCGTTTACACAGACAACGTGGTAGCGATCTGCTAAATAGGACCTAAACCATGCTAATGCAAGTCCACTAATGCCAACATAATTCTCCAGCCTATTCAAGAGAATGTCATGATCTATGGTGTCAAAGGCAGCACTACGATCTAAAAGCACTAGAAGAGAAATGCAGCCGCAATCAGATGATAAGAGGAAGTCATTAGTAACTCTGATAAGTGCAGTCTCTGTACTGTGATGAGGCCTAAATCCTGACTGAAATACATCATATATACCATTTCTCTGTAGAAATGAACATAGTTGGGAGGACACTACATTTTCTAGTATTTTCGACATAAATGGGAAATTTTAAATTGGTTTATAATTAGCCAATTCTCCAGGATCAAGCTGTGGCTTCTTAAGCGGTTTGATATCTGCCATTTTAAAGTTTTTTAGAACATGTCCTAAGGATAGCGAGGAGTTAATAATATTAAGAAGAGGTTCTGAGATTACAGGGAATACCTCTTTTAAGAGCTTAGTTGGTATTGGATCTAACATACATGTTGTGGCTTTTGATTTTTTGATAAGTTTTGTTAGCTCTTCATGACCTGTGACAGTGAAGGATTGAAGTTGCACGTGAGGAAAATTATGAGACACTGTTTTCTGAAGTACTGTGACAGATGATTGCATAATTCAAATTTTATTTCTGATTATTTCAGTTTTATCAGTAAAGAAATTCATAAAGTCATTACTATTGTGCTGCAACGGAATATCTGGTTCAGTCGAGGCTTTATTCCTAACCAATTTAGCCACAGTACTGAATAAACACCTAGGATTGTTGTGGTTATTTTTTATGTGTTTGCTAAAATATGCTGACCTGACAGCTTTTAGTGCCTGTCTGAAGCTACAGACACTATCCTTCCATGCACCGTGAAATACCTCTAATTATTATTCTTCCACTTGCGCTCCATTTTCCAAGCTACTCTCTTGAGAGCATGAGTGTGATCATTGTACCATGATGAGGGGCTTTTTTCTTTAATTTTCTTTAATTGAAGGGAGGTGACACTCTCAAGAGTGCTAGAGAAGACTGCATTTATATGTTCTGTTATTTCATCAAGTTCTTCTAAACTTTTTGGCTTACTGAGTATGTGAGACAATTCTGGAAGATTATTAGTGAAGCTATCTTTAGTGGTCGAAAGAATAGTTCTACCCGAACAATAGCGTGGTGTAGATTGAGTGAAATCAACTGATCGCAACAAACGAGAGACGATGTAATGATCCGAGATGTCATCGCTCTGCTGTAGAATTTCTATAGTATCAACATCAACTCCATATGACAGAATTAAATCTAGCATATGATTATGGCGATGCGTTGGTCCTGTCACATTTTGTCTGACTCCAAAAGAGTTGAGAATATCGATAAATGCTAATCCCAATGTGTCATTTTCATTATCTATGTGAATGTTGAAGTCACCAACAATTAAAGCTCTATCTACAGTAACTACTAGATCTCATAGAAAACTGCAAATTCACGAAGGAAATCAGAATACAGCCCGGGTGATCTATATACTGTAGCAAGCGCAAAAGACGACAGATAATTTTTATCTATATCTGACGGTGTCATATTAAGCATTATTAGTTCAAAAGACTAAAATATATCCTGTCCTCTGAGTAACACCAAAATCTTCACTGTAAATTGTAGCAACACCTCCTTCTCGACCCTTCGGATGAGGCTCATGTTTATAACGATAACCTGGGGGAGTAGATTCATCTAAACTAATATATTCATTTGGTTTAAAACAGGTTTCAATCAAACAGAGCACATCCAAACTGTGATCTGTAATAATTTCATTTACAATTAGTGCTTTGGTTGAAAGAGATCTAATGTTTAGTAGCGCTACATTTATATGATGTTTATCTTTTTTTATTTATTTATTTATTATTTAATAATTTTTTTCTACATGATTTAGTGAAGGGTTGGTGTTTGGTAGTTCGGGGAACAGACACAGTCTCTAAATGATATCTAGGTGATAGTCTCTATGTGTTGTAGTTTATGTGACCTGTGTGACGTCTCAAGGCAGCTAACAGATGTTCGGATTAACCAGTTTGTCTGCTTCCTGACCTGGGCCCCAGTTAGTCAAATACTATCACTATTAAGACTATGTGCCAAATTACTAGAGAGGAGAGCGGCACCTTCCCTGGAGGGATGGAGTCCATCTCTCTTTAGCAGGTCAGGTCTACCCCAAAAACTCTTCCAATTGTCTATGAATCCTATGCTATTCTCCAGACATCCAGCCATTCAGTGACACTAATCTACTATAAACCTCATCACCACGATGAGCAGGGAGAGGGCCAGAGCATATTACAGTGTCTGACATCGTTTTTGCAAGTTCACACACCTCTTTAACATTATCTTTAGTGATCTCCGACTGGCGAAGCCGGACATTGTTAGTGCCAACATGAATAATAGTTTTAGAAAATCTGTATTTAGCATTAGGCAGAACTTGTTTATTTGATCTGATGTCAGATGCTCTGGCACCACAAATGCATTTAACAATAGTGGCTGGAGTCTTTATTTCTATGTTCCTTACAATAGACTCTCCTATAACCAGAGCTCTTTCAACATTATTCTCAGTGGGTGCATCACTGAGTGGGGAGAATCGATTGGAAACCCTAACTGGAACGGCAGAGTTGTGTCGCTTTGTGAGCGAGTATGCCACTGAGACGTCACCCAAACGCCCTGCTGCGGGGGCTCTAAAGCCGGAACCAAAATGTGTGTGTTGCTCGCTGTACAACCGCATCCGAAACAGTATCTACCGGCTTCTCTTTCTCACTGACCTCCACTAGCATTCGGATGCATGCCTCTTACTCATCAACCTTCTCTGTCAGACTGACTAATTCCTTACATGTAAATCCCTCACTGCTGACGGAAGAAGCTATAGTAAACATGTGGCATGCAATGCAGGAAGAAATAACATGAGCGGATGCCATGACTTACCGCACTTGTTTGTTGTTGTTATGGTTGTTCTTGAGCGGCGAGGGTTTGAGATCAACGTGGTTCGATGTGGTTCCTGATCAGCAGATGTTTGAGATTGATGCAATAATCCGTGTAAAACACAGAGAAAACGAATGCATGCAGTCGAGACTCGAGATGTAGACAAGCGGAAAAAAGAAAAGAAAAAAGAAAGAAACGTGTGCACGCAGTAAACTATATGCAGTTGAAACAGTAGAAAAGTGGAAAAAACCGAAGCATGCGGTAAAATGGCAAAGGATAAAGAATAAGCAATGCTAAGCAGGCTAGCAAGCTACAAACACAGACTCGTGCAACGTGCCGGCAGTATTTACCTCCACTAGGCCTTTATCACACGTTCATCTCAAATACTTAATCTAAACAGACCTACCTCACCGCACAGTCATTACTCAGGGATGAAGAAAAACGATGTCATGTTGTTTTATTATTTTAATCAGGATGTATGCGAGCAGGGCACACTTCAGAGTACAAGTACGTTTTTTTTATTAGATGAATGCAAGAATATATACAAACAAGAACAATTACACATGAAAGAGCATTAGAACAAGACAAGGATATACAGTGTCACAAAAAAAAAAAAAAAAAAGTATATTCCAAGTAAAGATTCTACAGAGTATTTACGATGATAATGATCACATTGCTCTCATGTACTTACTTACTTATAATCTCCATGTATGACATAAGATCCATTTAAAACATTTCAAATAAAGAAACCTTTCCATCCCAGAGTCCGTAAACGTGGAGTTATGTCCTTGTGGTTTAAGTACGATGATTGGGGAAGCATCCACTCGTGAGTTGTGACCGAATGCAATGTAAATAAAACATAAAGATGAAAATGTCCCAGTGTCTACAACTGTATTATATTCATAATAGTGAAAACGACATTCAAACACTTAAACGCTGTCTCTTCGGACTTGAGTTGAGCACAATAATCCTCTGGAAGTGAGCTGAACAGCACGCGCAGCTTCTCATGAACTGGGAAATCTTTGCGCTGATAACTGCCTCGCAGGATACTATTACACATTAAAGTGATAGATAACACATATGGTGAAGTGCTGTGTTAATCCAAAGAAATTATTAAACGTCTGATGCTTACTGCCAAGTGCATCCAAGTTGGCTAAATTTATTTAGAAAAACTGCAGTCGTCCATAGACCAATCAGTGAGCGGATGTTTGGTTACGCTACTGTTCGGAGCCGGATGTGACGACACGCGGACTGTGATGAAGGCCTCTGGTTTATCACTTCCCCCATAGATAATACTTAGTATAACTATTGCACATGCACGTTAGCGAGTTGATTGACATGCGATGTCTGTATCTAAAAGGTGATTGGCTCTTTTAACTGCAAGGCGGGATTTCCTTTTTACATCCGTCGACCATTGGGCGCTCATAGCTCCTTGGTTGAACGCTCCACTTTCCCCTATTAATTTTAATAGAAGTGGGCCATCTCTGCTATATAATCTCTGACTGCTCTATTGCAGAAAAGTATCACTTATAACATTTGTTGAATGCAGAATTATACTCCGTATGCAGTTTGAAAGCTTGCAATAATTGCAATAATTAAAAAAATATTCTTTTCCTCCACAGATTTTTGCTCCAGCTCAGCCACGGATTCATCAGGAGCGCCGTTATTGCACTAACACCTCTTGCTGTTTCCTCTCCAATATTAATACCTACTTAGTGTTCACTCTGTCCATGTGCTCCTCCCGTATTTCAGTGAAAGCAGTGATTATGCTGAGGAGACTCTGTGTTTGTCTGAATGGCCAAAGACTGCTGTCAACCACGCATGTTCTGTTGTGGTTCTACAGAGTGTCTAATGTTAAACATGGGAGCCTGCTGCAAAAAAAAAATGTTGTAGGTCGACTTGATGGTTTTCTTCCTACTGCACTCACCAGAAGCCATATGGTTAGTTACAAAAGGGACAAGTTTCCTGACCAAATCTTTGCTATCTGGTATTTATTTGCGTTTGTTTTAATTTACTATCAAGTCACAAGAGTCGTCCTATATGTGGCGATGTATCCAGTGAGGATGTTTGGTTTAAGCACTGATTAATGGCAACCATGAGACGCTATGGTGCTGCTATAGATCAGACTGCTTTGCTGTGGTAGCCCGTCCTGCAAGTGTCAACTCAGAATATTTTGTATTCCAATGTTGCTATTTTTCTTAAATATGTAATGCAATTTAATGTTGTTTTGGTACTGCTCACTTTATGACAAGACACCCATATCTTTATTGTGGAATATTTGTCAATGTTTTACAATGCTTTGTAAAGATTTTTTTTTTTTATCTAAATAAAAAGGGAAATTTCCCTGTTTTTCTGTTCTTTTAACCATTATTTTTAAACGGTATCTGCATCCTTTTGTCTTTGATATAGTGTGCATGTCAACTTTTAGAACACAGTTTTAGCTGCATTGCATAACATATTTACACTTGTATGTGTTAACCACAGTAAATCTCTCTCGCTCTTTCCTGTGCATTATTTTTCTCGGAAGGCTGCATCGGTGCCTCCTCCCTCTGTTTCCCTCAGGTCACTGTGCTATGAACTTGTTTGGCTGGTTTGACAGAAGAAAGGAAATAATATCCTAGTGTTTGTTGGAGTTGTACATTGCGGAGGAGGGGCAAAACTCCAGTGATAATTCCCCTCGCAACTGTCCTCTTTATGACACCATGCGGCCTACCGTCACACTAGCTACTCTATATTTTATTTTCAGGATATGCCAAATAAAGTTTATAGTAATTTAATGGAAGTTATCCAGGATAAACTTTCTGTCAGACATGTTTACAAAACATTATTTTCATAATTACCTCTCTGTTAATATGTGATCTGTGTTAGGATTTTGCTAAGTTGTAGCACTTTGCATTGACCTGTGTCAAAACATTTCACATTCCAATTCATTGTGTGTTAAGAGCACAATGGCAAAATGGTCTTTGAATTAGATCTGAACTCTCTCTATGTCTAACGAGTGATCACACTGGTGATTTAGCAGATGTAGCTGCTGTATTTGCATTATCTGTTTTGTTTTTTCATGTGAATTTATTAATAGTCCCCTCTATATTTGTTTTTACATTTTCTACCTTGATGTATCTTAGGATTTCTTCATGGATGGCCCATTCTGTATATTCTTTTGATATATTAACCAAGCTATTGAACCAGTTCATTGTTTACAAAATGTAATAAAATTATTTCTTTTTTCATTTGTAGTTTTGGTTTTCAGTCCATTATGTGTGTGTAGCATTTCATCCTTGACTTTACAAGAAATGAAGGCTATTTTCAGAATAGCATACTACTTTTCTACTTATACTATTTCTGCAACATGTAGTATGTATACTGAACTTAGTATGTGGATTATATACAGTACTGTGCAAACGTTTTAGGCACTTGTGAAAAATGTTGCATAGTGAGGATGTCTTCAAAAATAATTAAATAGTTTTCATTTATCACTTCATGTCATACAAAGTCCAGTAAACATAAAAAAGCTAAATCAATATTTGGTGTGACCACCTTTACATTTAAAACAGCCCCAATTCTCTAGATACACCTGGACACAGTTTTTCTTGGTTGTTGGCAGATAGGATGTTCCAAGCTTCTTGGAGAATTCACCACAGTTCTTCTGTCTATTTAGTCTGTCTCAATTGCTTCTGTCTCTTTATGTAATCTCAGACTGACTCGATGTTCTGTGGGGGGCTGTGTGGGGGCCATGACATCTGTTGCAGGGCTCCCTGTTCTTCTATTTAATCTGTCTCGATTGCTTCTGTCTCTTTATGTAATCTCAGACTGACTCGATGTTCTGTGGGGGGCTGTGTGGGGGCCATGACATCTGTTGCAGGGCTCCCTGTTCTTCTATCTATTTAATCTGTCTCGATTGCTTCTGTCTCTTTATATAATCTCAGACTGACTCGATGTTCTGTGGGGGGCTGTGTGGGGGCCATGACATCTGTTGCAGGGCTCCCTGTTCTTCTATCTATTTAATCTGTCTCGATTGCTTCTGTCTCTTTATGTAATCTCAGACTGACTCGATGTTCTGTGGGGGGCTGTGTGGGGGCCATGACATCTGTTGCAGGGCTCCCTGTTCTTCTATCTATTTAATCTGTCTCAATTGCTTCTGTCTCTTTATGTAATCTCAGACTGACTCGATGTTCTGTGGGGGGCTGTGTGGGGGCCATGACATCTGTTGCAGGGCTCCCTGTTCTTCTATCTATTTAATCTGTCTCGATTGCTTCTGTCTCTTTATGTAATCTCAGACTGACTCGATGTTCTGTGGAGGGCTGTGTGGGGGCCATGACATCTGTTGCAGGGCTCCCTGTTCTTCTATTCTAATCTTTTCTATTTGCAAAAGTAATGTTTGGGAGTCTAACATTTATATTTCCTATTGACACACTAAAGCTGAAGATATAAATAATCATCTTAAGACAAATACTTTTGTGAAACATCATATGTGCCTAAGACATTTGCACAGTACTGTATATGTATGAAATTGCCGGATGACCGACTGCATTTGCCAAAATGTACAGTATACAGCAGAGCAATAATAAAAGTAACTTTTACATATTATTCCCCTCAATGCAATACCCCTGACCTTATATTACTATTTTGATGAATAAACTGAAAGGAATGTACATGCTGTGATTTTTAATGTTGGTTTCCGGTTTGTTATTTGTTCAGTACGAAAGGAACAAAAGAAGACACCTTAACAAAATTCCCCTCGTAATATTTTTTTTCACCGTGCGGTTCAGGGCTTCCATATTACTTTGCAGATAGTGAATGGTAGTGGTAATATATATAGTGGAGTAGAATGGTGGTGTGCTGGCTATACCACAAGCACAAGTGTTGGCCTTGATGATCACCAGAGGGCACCATAGTACACACAAGCATTTGAGACTGGCCTATCTCATACTTGCATATTTCTAATCTGTCCTGTGTGATCTTGTGAGAAATCCTTCACTTCAGCACATATTCAATATTACATAAAACTGAAGTTGGTAAATCAACAGAAGGGTTTCTATATTTGTTGTTACTTAAAAAAACACATTGAGCAATATTTTTGTAAAGAAAATGACCAGAAGGTTCAGTTTGTTTGGAACGGCACAATCTGCTACTAGTTGTGCTCCAACAAAACCGAACATTCGCCATATTCTAAAGAAAACCTATAATGATAATTGTAGTGTTTGCTAAAGCATCACTGTTACTTCCACAAGGGTTACATTTAGAAGATTTGCAATCCAGTTTAAACACATTGTTTTGCAAATCGACTGAAACACACTGATATTAAATAACATAAATAACATGTTGAAGTGCTTGGAACTCGTCTGTCAGGCTGGTTAAATTCTCGATACCAATCTCAAAACTGAGTGCTGAACTAAGTGTGGATCGGCAGGCCTCTCTGAAGACCTTGCCTTCATGAAGGCGAGCATCTAGGTATACAGAACATACATAAGAAAATTTTTTTATTTTTTGGATTGTACATTTCCAGAGTCTTGTTGCCTGGCTGTATACTCATCGTACCACAATCTGACATAGAATTTATTTTCAGTAACTTTGGTAAGCAATAATTCCACTGAGAAGAGGAATGTGCAATTGCTACTGACCCTGTACAGTCACTTCACTCGCTTTTACTGCAATTACACGATGATTACCACAAAAATCTATTTTGCCTCATCCCTCCTTTTCTTTAAAAAAAAGACAAAACTCGAGATTACAATGAGACACTTACAATGGAAGTCAATGGGGCCAATTTTTGGAGGGTTTAATCGCAATATCAAGCTTATAATTTTATAAAAGCACTTCTTCTGTTAAAACGTTGTATTTGAGCTATTAAGTTGTTTAAATCGCAGTTTTTACTGTTACATAAAACTGGACATAACTTTACACAGATGCGGTTAGTAAGTGATTTTATCACACTATTTACGCCTTGTGACTATAATTTTAACGTTTACAGATTGACCCCATTGACTTCCATTGTAAGTGTCTCACTGGAACACAGATTTGTGCTTTTTTGGGGGGGGATTTTTCCCCTTTTTCTCCCAATTTGGAATGCCCAATTCCCAATGCGCTCTAAGTCCTCGTGGTCGCATAGTGATTCGCTTCAGTCCGGGTGGTGGAGGACGAATCCCAGTTGCCTCCGCGTCTGAGACAGTCAACCCGCGCATCTTATCACATGGCTTGTTGGGCGTGTTGCCACGGAGACATAGCGCATGTGGAGGCTTCACGCCATCCACCGCAGCAACCACGCTCAATTCACCATGCGCCCCACCGAGAACAAACCACATTATAGCGACCACGAGGAGGTTACCCCATGTGACTCTACCCTCCCTAGCAACCGGGCCAATTTGGTTGCTTAGGAGACCTGACTGGAGTCACTCAGCACGCCCTGGATTCGAACTCACGACTCCAGGTGTGGCAGTCAGCGTCAGTACTCGCTGAGTTACCCAGGCCCCCTGAACCTGGAAAATTCCTTTAAGTTTCCAAATACTTTTTGGGAGCACTGTACATTTTTAAATTGAGTCTGCTGTAAACTGTGAGTTATAGAGTTGTAAGGTTTCTCATAAACCCAAAACAACATAGTAACTCCCTCTGATAAACAATATTTTATTGTTGGGAACTTAATTATCTAAAGATTGACTGAATAAATCAATAGGTAGATATATTCATTTATCTCTTTTATAAATACATGACAAACAATAGGGAGAGACAAAGGTGTTGTTGATTAGCAATGCCAAAATGTGTAAAAGTACATTTATTTCCAACTGTTTGAACATTCATAATTTTGTCCTCAAATGTGGATTACTCAAACAGTTTTCTCACAGAGACGATACATGAACCCCCTCCTTAGGTGTGGAGATGTTTTCAAGAGAGTTCTTTTTCTAACATCAAGAAATACATTTTTACAATCAATTCCCGTACTAAAAGCAACTGTACTAAAAGGCACAAATAGACCTAAATAGCATGTTACAAAGGTGCAGTAAATTCATTTAGGTGTGTAAACAATAAAGTCTGTAACTATTCAAATATTTCAGGCATAACCCTGTTTTTCTATGAACACTGGAGAAAAGAATATTTAATCGAAAGTCCAAAGTCAAGCGGTCCATGAGTTCCTGGTTCACTACCTGGTGAAAAGCATGTCAACCAACAAGTCCAGAAGATCCGCTTGACCAATGACCGGCCGAAAGAACAGTTCTGTGATGAGGCTAGGAGTGATGGTCTTTAAAGTGGACGCGGTGAGAAGGATACATGCAAATCGCCCTTTGTCCTCTGGAGGAAGCGGAACCAGAACCTCCTTCAGGGCATGTTGAGCTTCATATTGCAGACCTTCAACGAACAAAGCTGCCTTCAGGCCTGGCACATCTGTAGAAGCAAAGAAAATGTATGTTTTAGGGCAAATGAAAATGCATAAATTCTTATGGCGAGTCACTGAAGTTATTTCATCGGCTCCCGTCCTATTGGCGAATGACAAATAATGTTGTCTGAGGTGATAAAAATGAGAAATCACATAAAAAAAAATTGTTTAAAACATGTCAAGTTTGTAAAAATATTATATTTGTGTCCATGTTGATTTTTAAAAAATTTTGAAAAATAAAAAACGTTTATAGCATTTTCTAAAAATGTTTTAAAAATGATTTGTTTTACTTTAAAAATGTCATGTGGTGTAACCATCAAGGAAAAAGCATTACATTACTTTGATTGTAGCTTAAAAATATATATGAAATAAATAATATATTAAATTCAAACATATTATATATGTTTTATACATATTATAAAACATATTTTTCAAGGTGAATTTTTTATTTAAGAAGTTTTAATAGGATTACTCCCTTTGACCTGAACAAAATGTGCATTTAAATAATAATAATAATAATAATAATAAATAAATGTAAAAAAAAATCTAAAAATTTATATTTAATGATATGAAAAAAAAAATAAATAAAAAACTTCAAAAGCAGTCTTTAGGGTTAGGTGGGTGCTCTTTTTTTTTTTTTTTTGTCACATGACAACAAAACGGCACCTACAAACGTTTTTCAAATATTAATCATATTTTAAAATAAAATAGTTTCACTGCTTATTTTTTAAGAATTAATAAGATTATTCAGCACTACTCATGCCAACATTTCTTTTTCAAGAATTTCAGCTTAAAATAAAACTTTTATTTTATTTTTTTATTTTTTATTTTACTATCTCCGGATGGTTACACCACATGACATTTGTGACTTTAAGCCCCAGAACAAACATCAAAATGACTTTGAACTCAATAATTAAAAACATGTTCATCATAGAAGATAACCCTAACCCTAAGTAATTGTTTTGTGTGCTGTTATGTTAAAGGTCAATTTGTAGATTGGTTTTGATTTTGGAAAACCTACCAGGATTGAATATGATGGTGCCTTTCAGATAAGCGTACTCCTTGGGGCTTAAATCCAAACTCCAGAACTTCTTGAGGCACGATTTCAGGGTTTGGACTCCAGCGAGCGTGGGTTGCTCTCGCTCTGAGTTTGACATGTCTTGGACATTGAGAAGAATTCTTTTCAGCATGCTGGGCGCCGGAGTGTCTTCGATCTCAATGTGGACTCTGTCCTGGGCCAGACCCAGAATGAAAAGTGGCGCCCAGCAGTTCTGCAGCAGGGACAGCTGGTCTTTGGGCGGGAGTTGCTGGAACGCCGGCAAACTCCTCATGAAGTGCATTGTCTTGATGAGAACACCCGAAGCCTCCTGACACGTCTCGTTGGGGGTCTTCAGACAAACTTTCCTGCGTTTATCGCAGTTGCACGTGTGAGGAACCCGGTTGTAGTTCGGCTCGTTTTGAGCAGGCTCGCCTCGGCTGAGAATGTTGAAGAGGATGGCTTTTGACTGTCTGGAACTGTGGTCTGAACAATCACATTCATAATCCATGTTTCAATGTGTGAAACCCTCGGTATTTTCTAGAACTCAAACTAGACTCAATGGCACAACGTCCACCTCAACCTGTGAGATCCACACATCTGTCACTGGCATAGCTCCTATTTATATAAACCGTTTACACGGTTAAACTCTTGAACCTTGACCTGTCAATCTACATCTGCTGCAAGGAAAACAACTCCCTTGATCTGTTTAGCAATTGAGTAAATGGTTATAAGGCCCTTTCAATGCAAACCAACTGTAGCTTGGGATATATTTGAGGTGAGGCACTATTATCTCAGTTGTAGTCATTACACCAGGCTGTACCAAGCAACCAAGGACTTGTGAAGAAGTTTTATGGTCCCTATCATTGCAAACGGAAAAAATGAGGTCATTGAACCTTGATGACATCTCGACTTTTGATGACTTCATTAGCTTGAGTATTTGCTCACTTCCTGAGTTACAGTGCTTAAACAAATCACAGATTAGAGGACCACATAGACATTAAGGTGAATGTATTGGCTAAAAAATACAGTTTATAAGACACATACCTCTTCTTGCACCAAACAAGCAGTCAATTTATCTGACAAGTCTTTATCGCAGACGCTTTTTGAGAAATTCCTGAGTTCATTGACATGTTTTTCTGTAACGTAATGCCCATGTGGGACTTGGCCTGGTTTATTATCTCGGCAGTGCCTAGCACAGAGAACTTAACTTATTAGATAAGCGAATTACTATACTGCACTTCCACTTGCATTCCGATTAAGTACATTTATATTTTCCAAAGACATTCACCAATGCCACCAATACTGCGTTTATCATGTTTGTTGTTGTTGATGTTGGTGAAACACTCACTGAGCCAATAACACAGTAGCTACCAATACACTGAGTGAATCTGAGGAGTCATTCAATGTATTTCAGTCTGTTAAATGACAATTTATTGATTGGTTTTGATAAACAATTGATCTAAATGATCTGCTTTTGGGACTTTGAGTCTCTGTACACAGAAAAACAAACAAAAAACATTGGATGAATCAATACAGTCTCTGCATGTTTAATTTTAAAAGCCAGACTTGTTTACTGTATTAACTTTGCAATTCAGCAAAACAAATTCCACATCGAGTGTCTGCAACTACAATATACAATGGACTTTTAGAAATATAATGAGCAGAAAAAAGAAATATCACCATAGATTCAGTCGTTTGACACCACTGACGAAAATGTCAAAGAAAATCGTTCAGTACAAAATATTTGAGAAGAAAATGAACATGAATTTGAGAATGTGTCTCTTTTGCTTTAACCCTAGAAAGCATGATTCGAAAAACCTACATGAATGCATAAAGAGGGTGAAAATGACCCCTACTGGTTTCAATGGATTTCTTCCAAGAAAAGGTATCCTGTTTATATATTTTTATTTTCAAAAATGTGTCATAAATTGACCATGTGAAGTCAAAATTACATAGATTTTCCGCCATTTAGAATTTTTTCGAAAAACCTTCTTTTTCTCACTCCTCCTATACATGTCAGATTTGCATGAAATTTGTCTAGAGAAACTGGGGACAAAAATGTATCGAAAGCTTTCTGATAGACCAAAACGTTTTCGAATAGCGCTTCAACGAATTCTATGGCGAGAACGGCAAAATGGACGTGAGGCTGTATCTTCACAATGCTTTGGCGTATTGACACGAAACTTGGCATATGTCATAGCCATCATGACTTGAGGGTACCGGCACAGCTTCAGCACAGCGCCACCTAGTGGTCAGGAGATATGAAAAATGGCTATTTTTGCGTATAACTTCTGAATAGTTCACCTAAAATCATGAGACTGGTCTCAATAGATTCCTTGGTGCACAACGAGTCAATTGATACCCAATTTTTCTATGTCGGAGATTTTGGGCATTGGCCATTTTGAATGGTCGTAAAATGCTGTATTTTACAAATGCATTGGCATAACATTCCGAAACTTGGTATGCATGATCAGCACTATGCCCTGAGGGTACCTATAAAGTTTGGGCCCATCGCCCCCTTGTGGTCAAAAGTTAACTAAATGTTTAAAAATGCTTTTAACGTTTGATTAATTTGACTTATCATCCTGTCACTGCTCTCCTTAGATTCCTTCAGTCACACCGAATATACTGATACCAAATTTGACATGGTCGGCCATACTTCCTGTCCGCCATTTTGAATTTCATTGAAAACATACTTTTTCTAACTCCTTCTAGGCCGCGAGTCCGATTTGCATTAAATCTGTTGTGTATCATCTAGGGACACTCATAACAAAAATGTATCAAAAGCTTTTTGATAGTCAAAACGGTTCTTGAATAGCGCACCAACGGATTTGATGGCAAGTCGCCAAAAAACATCCGAGGCTGTATCTCTTCAACAATTTGGCGTATATTCATGAAACTTTGTGTGTAACATAATGACCCAACCCTGACCTCACCATATATATGTGAGGACAGCGCCACCTATTGGTAAAAAGTTATAATGAATTGTATTGCAATATAAGCAATTATATTAGTTTTTTATGCCGCTTTTCTTACAGTTGTAATCAGTGATGTCCAATCATGCTTCATTACATGCAGTTGGTGTGATAAGCCCCGTAATTAGGGGCCAAGCACCGCCTAGTGGTCAAAACTATATTTCTTAAAATAACCTTCAAACTGCTTGGTTTAAAATTATGATTTTGGTCTAATTTAATTATTCGGCCATGCTTGCTTAGCTGCTTACTCTGCTTTATTAATGCTTGGCCCCGGAATACTGCTTCCAAACATCAGACCCCTTCGGGGACCCCCTTTAATGACATCATGCTGAACGTGAACAAAACCTAATGATCATGTTCTCCAGCATGATTCGAGAATGTTCCACCGAGCATCTAGTGCTTCAATCTGACCGTCTGTACAAAGAGTTTTAATCCAATTAACACCATTAATCGTTAATTGGATTAATGACCTAAAATAGTGCAGAATCGTCTATATTTTTTATTAATTTTGCATCATAAAATCCTAAAACTCACTGTTTAGTGTTATGTTTAAATGTGATTTTGAATCAAAGATTTTCAGTGTGACCTAAGAGCCTGGATCCCACTATATATGTTGAAAATGTGGAAAATTCCCCATTGTTCAAAAACATTTTTCAGTGTTACATTACCGTTTTATGTTGTCGTTTTGAGATGAAGAGTTTACATGCATTTCAGCAGGAGCACATTAAGTCTGTCTGAAACAGTGACTTCATCATGTCATAAGAGTGTGATAAGAAGAGTGTTTATTGAAGGCCAAGACAGTCTGAGACAGACACTGAGGACAGCATCTTATCACCAGTGTGATAGTAAAACTCAATAAGAAAAGACGAGACGCGGTATAATAACTGCTAATTCCAATTATTTTAGAAAGTACTAAATACATGTATTTTACTTGCTCTTGTTTATATTGGACTCTAAATAAAGAAAATAATACTTTGCTGATGAATACAGGTGCATCTCAATAAATTAGAATGTCGTGGAAAAGTTCATTTATTTCAGTAATTCAACTCAAATTGTGAAACTCGTGTATTAAATAAATTCAATGCACACAGACTGAAGTAGTTTAAGTCTTTGGTTCTTTTAATTGTGATGATTTTGGCTCACATTTAACAAAAACCCACCAATTCACTATCTCAAAAAATTAGAATATGGTGACATGCCAATCAGCTAATCAACTCAAAACACCTGCAAAGGTTTCCTGAGCCTTCAAAATGGTCTCTCAGTTTGGTTCACTAGGCTACACAATCATGGGGAAGACTGCTGATCTGACAGTTGTCCAGAAGACAATCATTGACACCCTTCACAAGGAGGGTAAGCCACAAACATTCATTGCCAAAGAAGCTGGCTGTTCACAGAGTGCTGTATCCAAGCATGTTAACAGAAAGTTGAGTGGAAGGAAAAAGTGTGGAAGAAAAAGATGCACAACCAACCGAGCAAACCGCAGCCTTATGAGGATTGTCAAGCAAAATCGATTCAAGAATTTGGGTGAACTTCACAAGGAATGGACTGAGGCTGGGGTCAAGGCATCAAGAGCCACCACACACAGACATGTCAAGGAATTTGGCTACAGTTGTCGTATTCCTCTTGTTAAGCCACTCCTGAACCACAGACAACGTCAGAGGCGTCTTACCTGTGCTAAGGAGAAGAAGAACTGGACTGTTGCCCAGTGGTCCAAAGTCCTCTTTTCAGATGAGAGCAAGTTTTGTATTTCATTTGGAAACCAAGGTCCTAGAGTCTGGAGGAAGGGTGGAGAAGCTCATAGCCCAAGTTGCTTGAAGTCCAGTGTTAAGTTTCCACAGTCTGTGATGATTTGGGGTGCAATGTCATCTGCTGGTGTTGGTCCATTGTGTTTTTTGAAAACCAAAGTCACTGCACCCGTTTACCAAGAAATTTTGGAGCACTTCATGCTTCCTTCTGCTGACCAGCTTTTTAAAGATGCTGATTTCATTTTCCAGCAGGATTTGGCACCTGCCCACACTGCCAAAAGCACCAAAAGTTGGTTAAATGACCATGGTGTTGGTGTGCTTGACTGGCCAGCAAACTCACCAGACCTGAAACCCATAGAGAATCTATGAGGTATTGTCAAGAGGAAAATGAGAAACAAGAGACCAAAAAATGCAGATGAGCTGAAGGCCACTGTCAAAGAAACCTGGGCTTCCATACCACCTCAGCAGTGCCACAAACTGATCACCTCCATGCCACGCCGAATTGAGGCCGTAATTAAAGCAAAAGGAGCCCCTACCAAGTATTGAGTACATATACAGTAAATGAACATACTTTCCAGAAGGCCAACAATTCACTAAAAATGTTT
Source organism: Myxocyprinus asiaticus (assembly GCF_019703515.2). Classification (NCBI taxonomy): domain Eukaryota; kingdom Metazoa; phylum Chordata; class Actinopteri; order Cypriniformes; family Catostomidae; genus Myxocyprinus; species Myxocyprinus asiaticus. Next base: position 1,116,690 of record NC_059359.1, read on the forward strand.
TTATTGGTCTTATGATGTATTCTAATTTTTTGAGATAGTGAATTGGTGGGTTTTTGTTAAATGTGAGCCAAAATCATCACAATTAAAAGAACCAAAGACTTAAACTACTTCAGTCTGTGTGCATTGAATTTATTTAATACACGAGTTTCACAATTTGAGTTTAATTACTGAAATAAATAAACTTTTCCACGACATTCTAATTTATTGAGATGCACCTGTACTGATTAAAGATGCAAATCTACTTTAATAAATATACAGACTGATTTCTGATTAAATGTAAGATTTTAATGCATAAATAATAGATAAATGCGATTACGGCTATTTTGGCTATTCATAATAATGTTTTATATAAAAACTTTCCCATTAAATTTTTCATGAAAACATCCATTATTTTCCCATTATGGTATGATGTTGCCTTAAGGCAACAAGCTCCAAAATATATAGAAAATATGTATTGATCATGTTTAAGTGTTAAATTTGAAGCAGAATGAAATTAAATGATATTTCCCACCGGTTTCTAATCTTCACAGAGGGTTCAAATGATTTTGCAGTGTAAGACCACTTTGACTTCTGATTCCTGTAAGCAGATGTGATTATCTCAAGATTTTATCTTTATTTAAGTGCAACAATTTGTAATATTAACGTTAACTTTATCTCTTGGATTTTTTCCATATAGATGCCTTCTTCCTCTATCAAAAACATTCTAATAAATACAATTCCACATCGGTCTTATCAAACATGGTGCATCTGTTTGTCAATGACAGCACCTTGAATCTATTTATATTTCGAGCTTTATGGTGGTCATAAGAAACATTTGGTTGTAAAGTTGAAGGCTGGGTCGAGGAGAGAACGTTTCGTTTTCCTTCGGTTGCTGGACCCTGGTAACCTCTTCTATAACAGTTGATCTGGTTTTATTTCAGGCGTGATAATCCCGTTGAACATTAATTCTAGTGCTGAGTGAAATACAGAATATTCACAAAAGCAACATTGTGAATATCGCAACGATTTTATATACATTTGGTCACTGACTCATCGAGTTTTCGAAAGAATGTATCATTAGACTAGTTTCGTGAAATAATCGCGAGTTTTAGAGCTAAGGATCGGTAGATCGATTCTAAAGTATCAATACTTAAGATACCGATGTTGTATCGAGAGGAACGATCTCCACATTAAAATATTGATCCTAGGTTGTTTTTACTTAGTTATTTTATTATTTATTTACCATGGAAAAATTAAGACTACACTGAAAAAGGGGTGGCCTGGGTATCTCAGCGAGTACTGACGCCGACTACCACCCTGGAGTCGCGAGTTCGAATCCAGGGCGTGATGAGTGACGTAAATAAAATGGGTATTGCCAAACCTATTAGCTCGATGTTGGATTCCAATGGAGAGGTGGTGGCGTAGTGGACTAAAGCACTGAACTGGTAATTAGAAGGTTGCTGGTTCAATCCCCACAGCCATCACCATTGTGTCCTTGAGCAAGGCACTTAACTCCAGGTTGCTCCGGGGGGATTGTCCCTGTAATAAGGGCACTGTAAGTGACTTTGGATAAAAGCGTCTGCACAAATGCATAAATGTAAATGCAATAGAATGAACCTTAGAAGGTCTCTGCATTGTGCTGTCTTTCCTGAGCACTGAAGTAAAGCAATTATTGTTAATGTACACTTTACAAATTGATTCTGTTATTAATTTTATCTGACTCCAATTTAAGTTGACCTCTAATTTAGATTACAGCTCTAATTAACTTCTGATCATTCTTTTAATTTGATCTTTTTAAGTTATTGATTACTCTAAATCCTCTTCTATTCATTGTCCTTTCGATCTTTGGAGTCTTACGCCAGACGTTTTTATATTACGTAAACCTCCCGAAAAGATCCGTTCTTAGTCAGCGGTTGTAGGGTTAAATAATATCGTCTGGTTTGGCTTGTCTCATAACCAGACGATATTGCCGCTTAGTCACGTACATATAACTTGATAAGACGGGTGGTGAGCAGTGACTGAGTCTTTATGTGGCTTTCTCCTACCCGGTTGTCCTAGGTGGTTTCTCCTATATTAAAGGTCCAGTATGGTCTGCGCTGGTCTTGTGAAATTCAAATCCTATCTGGTTGTCCTGGGTGGTTTCTAATACATATCTACCAGTCACAATGATTCCAGAGAAATTCAGAATAATCAAATAATAATTTATTTGTCAGGTAGGATATAAAACATCATTAGAGAAATTCAAATCAAAGCCAATTTCACACATGATCACAATAAACAAACATTACTAAAAATAAGATAAGAATTAAGAGACATACCTGACAATGGAAAACTACATGCAACGGCAAAGCATGGGAGGTCTGGCTTACAGATTCCCTGGTAGATTTAAAAAATGACACAATGTTTTCTGTGTGGGTCATCTGGCTACAGACACCCTGAGCTCCTCTGCCATCCTTCCTTAAGTACCAAACGATTCTATTGTTATTTCAGATGTGTATGTTTGATGTTATTTAGGATTTGGTTTACAATTTAGGGAGTTGTGAGTAGACCTTTGAAACTTGCGTAGGTCGTTTGAGGTTTACAAAGAATGCATCTAATCTGCATACAGCATCTGGTCCCTGTGAGAGACTTGGGAGGGGTCGTGCCCCTGATAGAATACAGTATTTTACTAAGTTTTTAAACCTTACTTGTGATTTGACTTTGCTGAAAGGGAATGAGACCATTTTACCAGTTGCACTGAGACCTCTTGAATGATACCAAACATGTATGATCAGAAAACCAGAAAGGATAAGTCATAACTTTTTGGTGTCCTTAAAGTGACCTGAATTGAGAGAGAGAGGGCAGATGTGAGATTTGCATTTTATGGTCTTTAAAAAGTAGGATGTGTTGTCTCAGGTGGAGATGCTCTTCTGTGTCAGAGTTTTATGATGTTGGCTCTCACAGAGCCTTTTGAGGTGTAGACATCCCGGTGCCAGCCTTACAGTGACTCCAGCCAGGTCTCCTAAGCAACCAAATTGGCCCGGTTGCTAGGGAGGGTAGAGTCACATGGGGTAACCTCCTCGTGGTCGCTATAATGTGGATCTCGCTCTCGGTGGGGCGTGTGGCGAGTTGTGCGTGGATGCCACGGAGAATAGCATGAAGCCTCCACACGCGCTACGTCTCCGTGGCAACGCGCTCAACAAGCCACGTGATAAGATGCGCGGATTGACGGTCTCGGACGCGGAGGCAGCTGAGATTCGTCCTACGCCACCCGGATTGAGTCACTACGCCACCACGAGGACTTGGAGCGCATTGGGAATTGGACATTCCACATTGGGGAGGAAAATAAAAATAAATAAATAAATAATTCCAAATTGCACACCTTTGTTCTACAGCTTCTTTTCGAGTGTCAGATGTCAGAGATGAAACATACTGTAAGCAAGCATCTGGACATCAGACTACTTAAAACTTGCACGTAAGGATTGGTTGTCATGACTGATTGGACTGTAGACTCACTGCGTCTCTGATTGGCCATTGCCGTTTCATTGCTCAATGCACGTGTCTGGGATTGGTTAGAAACTTAACCGCTGTAAAACACGTTCTAAATAGAAACCATTAACTCAACAGGAGTAGACTTAAATCGAATAATCGTCAGTTTTGATGATTACATAATTGTGACAGACGTAATCGCCATTAGTTTTTCGATTAATTGTGCAGTCCTAGTATTTACATATATTTACGTTTAGCAGGGAAATAAAATTACAGTGCAAATTATGGTTACTCCTTGTGCATTAAATGCTGGAAATGTCCCGCCCCTTACTGAAAAGGAAAATATGATTGGTTAGCAAATATCCAATCACATCTGAAATGGATGTTCTGATTGGTGGATCAGATTAGTCAGACTGTCTGTATTGCCATCAGTTGTGCTCCCGCCTTCCGCAGCCCCGTGCTCGTTTAGAGAGAATCTCTGTACACTTAAAATATACAAATATATTTGAGTATGTATATGTTTGAGCGAGTCTTGTGAAGGCGCAAACGCTCGTCTGCTTGTGTCTTTTAGCATGCATGTTAAGATGAGTGGAAGAAGAAATAGTTCCTATCCTGCACAAGTATTTGCTAATATAGCCTAATTCATTTTATTTCACTCTGAAGCTTATGATTATTGTTCACATTCATGGTAACCAAATAAATATCCCTAGCTTAAAATTTTTTTTAGAATCTATATTTTTTTTCACACTCAAATGTAAAAGCTCATCATTCGCACATACTGTGGAATAACTGCAAAAAATTGGTCTCACTTTTCAGAGAACCTCCCAAATAACAAAGACTCGTTATTCATAAATAATAATGTACTCTTTTTTTTTTGTCGTAACTTTGTAAACATGTAATTCAGGTTCTGTTCACTCTACCTCACTTCGAAAAGTCTCATTTTATTCCACTAGATGGCAGAAAGCACTAGAAAAAAATATGTTTTCTCTAGCACATTCCATCACAATATACAGATCTGAAATGTAGGTGGCGCTCTAACACATTTTATCCCTCACAGATGTGCTCGTCCATAGACATTCAGTCTAATGTTCAGTTCAAGCACCACCCTCATTATTTCATTGAATATCTCGGCCTCTGAGTGGACTACAAGATCAATCTAGGTTTTTTTATCCCTTATAAATCGCTTGAAAGCTTGAAGTCTCTAGCTTCGAAATATGCCCACTGTTTTGCGATCTGAAAGACGTCGTTACAGTAATGCATTAAAATACTGAACGAGTGGATTTTAAAAAGCACACAATCCATGGTAAATGCCTACGATTGAAAGTAGTCAACCATTTTATCCAAAACAGCAAAAATTTAGGGGAAAAAAAACCTGACTGATCATCCTTTGCTTGCATCATCACGTAAATTAAAATGTCATCTATCATCAGTAAAATATTGATTTTAAAATTTTTATCAATCAGCATTGAGGTCTTGAGGTCTCTGGTGAAATGTCCACGTTGTTTGAGCCCACCCATGAGTCTCTCTGTAATTCACAGGCTGGAGCTGTCAATCAAACCAGATCAAAGGCTCCATGGCCTCTCCAAAATGCGCATTTGCTGTTTCAGTCAATAGATCCATCCAATGGATTGCCATTCAAGATTTGATTGACAGGTCATGTAGCCATTGGTATGACGTTTCTATGGTTACAGGGGTTGGCCTTCCTCATTCCAGAACAGTGATGTCATCCTAGTGTTGAATTTTTGCGCCAGGAGTGGCATAAAGTCACCCAACAGCAATGTGAAAGACTGGTAGAGAGCATGCCAAGACACATGAAATCTGTGATTGAAAATCAGGATTATTCCACCAAATATTGATTTCTGAACTCTAAGTTAAAACATTAGTATTATGTTGTTTATAAATGAATATGAACTTGTTTTCTTTGCATTATTCGAGGTCTGAAAACACTGCATCTTTTTGTTATTTAACCAGTTGTCATTTTCTGCAAATAAATGCTCTAAATGACAATATTTTTATTTTGAATTTGGGAGAAATGTTGTCAGTACTTTATAGAATAAAACTAAAATGTTCATTTTACTCAAACACATACCTATAAATAGTAAATCCAGAGAAACTGATCATTTTTCAGTGGTGTCTTAATCTTTTCCAGAGCTGTGAATATTTAACTTGGATGGCACCATGCGTTGTGCATGTTTGTCAGCATTCTGTGCACAAAAACACTTAAATGTTTACAACTAATGTACAGCCCATAGACCTTTGATTAATCCAATAGTAATAAACATTATCAACTGTATTTGTACAGCCTGGCTGAGAACCTCAAAACGTGCACATTTCACCCCTACATCAAAGAAATTAAAGCAAAATATATATACAATATTTTTCATCTTTGGAGTGAAATATAACCTAGACATGTTTCATAAGATTCCCTCAACTATTCCTACAGACTGATAGCAATGGCTGAAAACACCATGTCAATTTTTCAACTTCTCTATTGACTCGAGTCCAGAACTTTTAACACGGCACACGCTGTCGTTTAATTTTTGCCACAGTCAGAATCTTAAATTCAATAAAAACAAACAATGATAAATGTTTAACGTTTTATTTATTCAAGAAGTTTAATCCAATGTACTTTTTCCAAATGTTCAGCTATCAACTGCAAGAACACAATTGACATTGAGCATTCAATTAAAAGGAATAAAAAGAAAAGGAATGTTTTGGAATTTTCAAAATTAAAAGTTTTCCTTTTTTTTTTTTTTTTTCTCAATATAATCAAGGTCAAGATTTAGTTTCTTAACCTGGCAAATTACTTGGGTGAATTTGTATTTTTTCTGTTTTTCCAATATTTATTATTTTTCCAATGCTTCCCCTCTTGTTGAAGTCAGGTCCATAATCATTCTGAAAACAAAAATAGGGGCGTTAAAGAAAATAATCCAAATCAAAGTCAAGCAGAAAAAATAAACACTCTTAAAAACTTATTACCAACATAAACCAGCATTCAAATGTCACCTGGTCTTAAACGGCCGGTACAGCAGGACTAGGGACTGATTTCTGGGCAGCTTCTTTGGCCTGATGAGCCTGTAGCACAGCAACGGCTTCATCCACCTGGAATAAACACAATTATTTAATAACTGATGATTCAAACATAACAGACGGATCAAATAATGTAAAACTGTTCGTGAAAAATGCCAATCCTGACACACACACACAAAAATAAAAAGGCATAAAAATTAACCCTTTATCCGTTAAATGCATGGTAATTTTCGGGTCTTTAGAGACCCGGCACGTACATCTATCAAAAATGAACAAAATGCCCAGTGTGTGTCAAATTTTCCAAATATTTTCAAGACAATTAGAAAATAAATAAGATATATTTTGATGTTTTATTTTTCATATATCAAATAGATGATGCAACAAATGTAGAACAGAATTGATTATTTTCACACTGAAATTTCATGAGACGCAACTGACTGTCTAACACATATTGAGCTACACGTAATCTACACGTATGTATTTTCTCAGGCACTTCGAGTCTAAATAGACGCACAATTGACAATTTCATTAGTACACGCAAATGTCATATACTGTTCATGTGTTAAACTTGCTATAGTTTACACTTCCATGATGTTTCTTCATCAAATATCAGTGTCAAAAGTAAATCAAGTCAATTACTGAAACAACAGCGCCACCTTGAGGAACAAATAACATGTGTAATATGTATGTGTACACGCATATGAGATACCGATAATTCACCATTGTTGATTAATTCATTGTTGCACAGAAAATCAACCTGATAGTGTTTATTTGTATGAATATAGTACTAATTTCTCTTGTAATAAACAAATAGATATCCTGTGATAGTAAACTTAGATTTTAAAAGACTTTTTTTTTTTTTTTTTTTTTTTGCACTTCCAAAAAAAACACACACATACCTCGGGGTTTACCTATATACACTTTAAATACATGTTGCAATTTTGGTTTTTTTTGTGTTACACTATAAGAGACAGATTTGGGCTGCCGCCCGCAATTTTTCACACTCATATTTAAAAGCTCAATTCACATACTGTGGACTAACTGCAAAAGATTTGGCATTTTTCAGAGAACCGTCAAAATAAAGACTCCAATTATTCATAAATATTATTGTATGTTCATACTCCTTAATAAACAGAATAAAAAAAATTAAAAAAAAAACTTTGTAAACATGTAATTCTGGTTCTGTTCACTCTCTCACTTTGAAAAGTCTCATTTTATTCCACTAGGTGGCAGAAAGCACTAGAAAAAATATTTCTCTACCCAGCAATCGCACAGATGCTTCAAAGTTCAATTCAAGGACTTTATTTGTTTTTAAGGACTATGCTCGAGATGTCATTAAAACTAATTCTTTTTTTTTTCAATTTAATTAAAATATTTTAAAGTTAATCACTTATTACAAGTACAACATCTCAATGTGCATCTTTAACTACACATTAACAGTTCTTGATTCATTCATGATGAAACTGATGTTCAATTACAGCGTGCTCCTTTAAAACGCACTTCACAATCCAACACAAGCGTGTAACCGCGTCCGCAAACACAAGCGCGTAACCGCGTCCGCAAACACAAGCGCGTAACCGCATCCGCAAACACAAGCGAATAACTGTGTCTGTAAACATATTTTATATATATTATAAAAAATATTCTGTAACATGTTGACATTATTCTTATTCATAAAGGACAATTTGGCGGTTATTTCTTTTATTATTTAATTGTTTCACGAATGAAGTTAACACTAATGAGGGTTCAGTGGGGTACAACACCAAATATCTGTGTGTGAAAATATTAGTTAAAATGTGAATTAATCACTTAACATGCTGGGAAAAATCACTATATGCTATTTAAGCAGCCTCTGAACTTTGACCTTAAAAAATATTTCCCACAATTTTTTTTTTTTTTTTATAAAAAAGTTTTAACATTGATAACTCCAATGCCATGAAATCAAGGGACAAACATTCTTTTTAAATTATTATTTATACATTTGTTTTGTTTTTTTACACACTTGTTTGGCCTTGCACTAATGCTTGTATTAAAAATAAGTACAAAATAAACACATAAATAACATGTCAGAAGTGGGGTACCAGATGAAGGGGAAAAGAATTTCAGGCAAATGACAATTTCAAATATATTTTCTAAAAATTTGCAAAACAGAGTCAAGCCATTTCATATCATTAAAGGTTAGGTTATAGAATGACACCTTTTAATTAGGATTCCTCCAAGAGGAGGAAACCTATTGTTTTTGTTAGTATTTTTCTTATTATTATTATTCCTGTAGCTCTAAATTGCCCAATAACTCAAGATCTCCTTGGTAAAAAGTTTTGAAATTTGGCACATTGATACTACAGGCCACGAGTAACTACCACACCAAAAATGGCCCACATGAGCCCGTGTGGCACTACAGGCCACGCCCCAATTTGTCACTTTTCAAAGTGATGCCATTTCCACCCCATAAGTCCCAAATTTCTGAAACCTGGTATATATACCTCATTTCTCACGAGGAACAAAAAAGCCTCTAGAACCCATAAAGTCCGCCATGATGGATTTTCCTGTACAACACAAATTCGTCCAAAACTACAAATATCTACTCCTCCTGAACCATAGCTCCAATTGACTTGAAACTCGGTATGTATGTGTAGGATACATGTCTTTCAGTTTGATATTTAGCAAAAAGGAATATAATCCAAAATGGCTGAAAGGTGTGCATTTATGTAAATGTCCACATTGTCTCAATATCTGTCCATAAATCGAACGCCATTTTGACGGAAGGTTTTTCAAACATAACAGGCTTCAAGATGACATCACTCTGTACTACTCTGCTAATTTTCACCATGATATGTGAAAAGATGATGGAATTAGAGCCAAATCTGACCCAAGCTAATAAACTGGTCTCTGCTGATTTCAACATTTCCACTATAAATATTTTACTATTATGCAAGTATACTCTTGTCCAATGGTAATGCTACAAAATCAGCCATTGCTACAACTGCTTTGAAATGTTGTATACATGTGACATAAATGTCTCTACCATGTCAATTTTTAAATAATTTGCAGTTTTGAGGAATCCGTATTGCTGCTTGCAGCTATATTTATTATTATTTTTTATTGGCTTTTTGAAAGCTTTTTTTCCATGACTAAAAAAATGACTAAAAGTCAAGGGACATGTTTGTCCACATATTTTGATACTGACCCAAATGTTGTCAGAAATAACATTTTATGAGACACAAAGCTTTTCTTTACAGCAGGGGGCGCTAGACGGCTCACAAAACTGAATCCTCCATTGATCGGCATTCAAATCTCAGAACGTTTTACATCTCATCTCATTGTTTCACTCTGGAGAGTAATTTGTCATTAAAACTGATAGTTGCAAGGATTCATATTTGTTAAATCTGACACAGCAGTATCTATAAAATATATATTTTTTTAATCCTCCAGCAACACTTGATTGTGATTGGCCCATTCTGAACAGCGCTGCCAAAAGTAACAGGTGTCACGTGACAGCGCCGTCTATGCACTGCTTCAGCAGTGGTCTAGAGGTCTGTTATCATGTTTTCCCGAAATAAATACATTTCATTTATTCAATGATTTAAGCAACGTATTTTACGATTTTCTCTAATTCAAGAACTTTATAAGCATCTCCTGGTGAAAATTGCAATTTTCAAGGGTTTTCCAGGACTTAAATTTGAAAAAGCCAAATTCAAGCACTCCAAGCACCTTGTACGAACCCTATCACATTCCATCACAATATACAGATCTGAAATGTAGGTGGCGCTCTAACGCATTTTATCCCTCACAGATGTGCTCGTCCATAGACATTCAGTCTAATTTTCAGTTCAAGCACCACCCTCATTATTTCATTGAATATCTCGGCCTCTGAGTGGACTACAAGATCAATCTAGGTGTCATTAGAAAGATGATATCCTCCCCTTTGTTATATCAAATTTTATAATTTTATCATCAATAGTCGAAAACATTTCTGATGATTTGTTTTGCATGCCTTTTCTTCTGGATGGCATATTTTATTCTGGACATCTATGATATAACATTAGATTATTCACACAAGCAAGCTCACAGATGAGTAAAAGCAGATATAAATGTTTTTTTTTGTTTTTTTTTTGGCTATTTGGGACTTATAGCAGCAGTTATTGGAGCATAAAATAGATGTTTGTATTTGATGACTTACAGAAATCATTTCACTTTGTGATTATTTTGAACATCTTTCGATCTGTGGTATTAGTGCAACAAAATAAACTGTACAGTCACAATCCTGAGAGTGAGAGCTTTCATTTGATATATGACTTGTCTATTTATGTGCTATGTGAAGGACTTTTATTGTCATATATATATATATATATATATATATATATATATATATACACACACACACACACACTTCTACCCATTAGCTCTAGGGTTGCGCTACTTTTCAACATGAATGTTCTGAAGCCTTTTTTGTTATATTAAGTAACCGTCACTTCTGTATTTATGTTATCAATGAAAAGTTCAGATTCTAAGCTTTCAAATGATACCTCATATGCCTGACTTATGTATACGGGGACTTTACCGTTTTAAACGTAAACATTTTTCGTGATATAGCGCCCCCTTTGGACCTGCTGGCAGTTTTAAACCCATTAAGAATTTTTGCATTGACACTTTTGTGACAATTAAGCACATTTTTACAAGAATTAGAATCACTACTGAGCATTTCAATGCAAAAACTCTTAATAGTCTTAGAAGTAGGCTTTATTTTCAATCAGAAGTAGACACTTCTATGCACTATGTTTTGTGAGATTCACACTAATAGTGCCCATATGAGTTACAGTTATACAATTGTACCTAAACAAATACAAAGACTTGATACTAAACACCGGTTGTGGGTTAAATCAGATGTCGGGTGGATGTGATCATGTGACCCCTGACCTTTGACCGCAGTGACTCTGGTGACTCCAGCATATGCAGCAGTTCAGAGTTGTCAATCTCCAACAACATTCCAGTGATTTTTCCAGCCAGACTGGGATGCATGTTCTGAATGAGCGGGAACAGGCGCTCACCTGAGACGAGAGAAACACGTGTGAGCACCTCCACTGTTTTATCATAATGTCCGCCATGTTACATGGAATATAAAATAAACCCTTCTTAGTTAAACAAGCAATACTCTTATATATAGAGATTAGAAAAATACTCACCCAGCATCTGCTTCTGTTCCTGTGGCAGGGCGGCAGCCAGCATGGACGCAGTCAGAGGCTCCTGACCCTGAACATGGACCGCAGGCTGGAGGGGGGCACATTTTTATTTATTTTAGTACACCTGAATTTATGTACATCCACTCACAATTTCTAAAGATAATGAGCCCAGTTTACAGCTGATATTACGATCCGTGACATCTGACACTGAGCAAAATGTCCCTTCAACAGAACATTTGAACAAATGTAAGCGTATGCTACAACAAGCCGTTTCAGATCAAAATATCTGATAAATGAATACAGCATAAAGCACAAACTTCAGTTTATACAGGAGCTCAACTAAAAAGAGCATTCTGCTCAAAAAATTACATTTAAAGTGAGATTAAAGGGATAATTCACCCCCCCAAAAAAGTAAAATTCTCTCATCATTTATTCACCCTCATGCCATCCCAGATGTGTTTGACTTTCTTTCTTCTGCTGAACACAAATGAAGATTTTTAGAAGAATATTTCAGCTCTGTAGGTCCATATAATGCAAGTGAACTTTGAAGCTCAAAAAAAGCACATAAAGGAAACATAAAAGTAATCCAGTGGTTTAATCCATGTCTCTAGAAGTCATATGATAGGTGTGGGTGAGAAACAGATCGATATTTAAGTCCTTTTATTACGCTAAATCTCCACTTTCGCATCTGAAAGTCACAGGTGGTGTCCGTTTAGTTTCACTTTCACATCTGAAAGTGAAAGTGGAGATTTATAGTAAAAAAAGGAGTTAAATATTGCTCTGTTTCTCACCCACACCGATCATATTTCTTCTGAAGACATGGATTAAAACACTGGAGTCTTATTTGTTACTTTTATGCTGCATTTATGTGCTTGTTTGAGCTTTAAAGTTCTGGTCACCATTCACTTGCATTGTATGGACTTACTGAACTGAGATATTCTTCTAAAAATCTTCATTTGTGTTCTGCAGAAGAAAGAAAGTCATACACATCTGGGATGACATGAGGGTGAGTAAATGAGAATTTTTATCTTTAGCCCTATTCGGACGGGACTACCTTTCCCTGAGGTGGTTAGGGAAATGTGTGTTTCTCAAGCCCTATTTGGACGGCAATTGTTTCTCAGGGTGACGCCTGTAAAAGTACATTTTCATGGCTCCTCTGTGATAAAACTCACGCGTTTGGATGACAATTAAATCACGGGGGACGAGCGAGACTTTGTCGATCACATGATTGCCGTTGCACTTGTTATATGGAAAATTCAATCCACAAACTGTGTCCTCTGTATTTGCATTTAAATATGTTTGGAATTACGCTAAACTGAAAATAAAAATTTTAAAGCATGAGGGAACCACGTTGCAAAGCGCTGCGGACATACAGTGCACATTTTCACATACGGAGCAAGCCACAATTCTTGCAAAGAGCAATTAAACGAATCAAGAAACTGTTGGGACAAGACTGCTCATCAACGCAGCCAAATAAATCTGTCAATATGGGTGCTCATGTTTCATCACACGCATCCCCTCAGTTGCGCCACTTGTGCGTCCTCTCCTAATCGCACACAAGCAGATATAGAAGCATTTGAGAATGTAAACACCAGGTTTAAACGGGGTCTAAGATACCTTACAGCAACAGAAACCACTGAAAGGAAAACTAGCACCAGTGTTTCAGTGTTTCTCTCATACCTGCTGCATGGGCACTTGCTGTTGAGTGGGCATGTGCTGCTGTGGGTTGCGAACTCCAGGTGCATACTTGTACTGCGGCACTCTCACTGGAGCTGTACCCGTCGCTGCGCCCCCAGCTGGTGGTCGAGGACCCATAGCCTGAGAGTCTGACGGGTAAACAGACAACTTAGACACGTCAACAGTGGACGCATGTTTCTAGAATGCATTACTGCAGGGCTGTTCACTCACTCATGCGCTGCGAGGTGATCATGCGGGGGATCTGGTTGGATGGGGGCCGCACCGCACCGAAAGTCTGTGGACGGGGCGCTGAAGTCCTGATCGCGTTGGGCATGTTCTGGAAATCTGCAATGAAAACAAGGATTAATTAAACGGCGGTATGTGTTTTGGGAGGAAATGTAGGCGGAGATACTCACGCTGAGGGCGTACTCCCGGCGAAGTCCAGCGAGGGCTAGGGCGGAGCTGTGCGAGCTGACTGGCGGGGTAGTATGCGGCACGATTCTGAGGCTGTGACACATATGACATGCATTGAGGGCTCAGTCGAAACAAGACCACAATCAAAAAATATGGTTCCGATTGTACAACGATAATAGCAGGTTTTACATAACCGGATACCGATTTCTGACCTGTGGAATGGCAGCCATGAAGTACCCAGATGGTGGCGTGGGCTGGTATGGGTTGAGGACAGGGTTTGGCACAGCTCTGACGCTTGCCATCCTCTGCATGTACTGGCTGGTGAGATGGGCCTGACGCTCTTCCTTCCTCTGCGCCAGGGCCACGTACAGCGGCTTTGTGGCAACGATACGTCCGTTCATTTCAGTCACTGCTTTAGTGGCCTCTTCAGGAGAAGAGAAGCAAACGAATCCAAAACCTTTACTGCGGCCGCCCTCCATCATCACCTGATTGAAATGATAAAACAGATGTATTTCAGTGAGACGTTTAACACTTGAGGCCAGTTTTACAGAAATGTTTTGTAAATAAACTCGTTTATACCTTAGCGCTTGTGATGGTGCCAAATGGAGAGAATTCTTTACGCAGACGTTCGTCGTCTAAGCCGTCGTCCAGATTTTTTACGTAGAGATTCACTCCCTGTTGAAAAAGACGAACACCAGTGAGATCATTCAAACACTCAGGTAACTCAGGACACGTTTAGCAGTAGTGTATTGCATATTTTGACAAGATTACAATACTGATACAAAAATATGCATTGTGACAATTAACTATTTTAATTACACCAGTGATGCAATTAGGACGAGAAAAAAATAACGCTGCAACATATTAATGCACAATGTTTTTAAGCAGCATCCTGTGCGTTTCAATGGGTGTAAAGAAATACGTCACTTTGTACAAAGAAGTTAAACAGGGCTGTCACGTTTATGACATTTGGCAAATGATTAATTGTCTCTTAGGGCTTTTATGATTAACTGTCATATAAATTGTCATTTCTTAAGGTGCATGTGTGCTTCATACACATTTACATATTTAACTTCAAATATACAAATCAAATAATAAAATAGGGATACAAGACTTCCTTTTAAGGCTTTATAACTATATGAATGACTTCAAAAAAAATTATGTTTTAAATATCAAAATATTTCTAAATACTTAAAATATGTCACTTTTCAGTCAATTTTACATTTACACTGATTTTGGAATGCATTAAAAATATATATAATATAAAATATTATAGTATGCAATAATAAAACATTTCTGTCCTAATTTCTTCACTTTCACGTTATTTTAACCCTATAATACCATTTGTATTAAATATGATACACAATGTTTGACGGCTCCTGTTTCAGTCATATGTACATTTCACATGTATATGGCACCATCTAGTGGTTATTGTGAAAATAAATGGTTTTAATGTTTTAAATCGGTCAATTAAAAAATGGTGGACTTGCATGATGTTGGGATAAACGACAGCTTATTTTAAATGTTCACGTTAACATTATAATTAAAGTTTTTGACAATAAATATTTGCTTTATAAAACTAGCCTATCATTGTTTCAAAGCACTGTGTTTAAGTTAAAGAGCACCTATTATGGTTTTTCAAATATCACCTTTCACGTAGTGTGTTATATAGCTGTTTGTGAATGTAAAGAAGTCTGCAAAGTTTCAAAAATCAAAGTGCACGACAAATGGAGTTATTGACTCCCAAAAGAAAGAAACGATTCTGAACACCTGAAACGAGTCGTTAGTAATTCCAGACTTACTTCCTGTACTAACCTACGTAATTTTGACCCGCCCTCAAACACTACACTAAGCGGTAGACCAATCACAACAGACTGGGACATCTGACCAATCAGAGCAGAGTATGCTCTCTGAAAGGAGGAGTTTAGAATGAATCCTTTAGAATGGATCATTGAACGACACTGGGAAATAAAGGTAATGCTGCAATTTAAATTATGAGCAAATTAAAGTCTTTTTTGACCTTGGATGCATGTAAATCTATTGTATGAGACCTTTAAAACAAAATTAGGCACGTTTGAAAACCATAATAGATGCTTTTTAATTACTTTGTTGAACTTATTAGGCTTTACGGGTTAAATATGCCATTAGCACTCTGTTATGTGTAATATATTATTGTTCTGTCCTCTTGAGAATAAATAGTAAACTTTGTAATAATTTTAAAATCTATATGATAATTATTATATTTGTTTTTAGAAGGCAAAAAGGCATCTCAGATTTTAAATATGACATGCTGTAATAGACAAATTATATAATAAATATGAAGAAAAAAATATATGTATATGATATGCATGCCTCTACATTAATCTGTGAAGAAAAAGAAACAGGACAGTCAAAATATTATAAGGAAGATTACTGAAATAAAACTGTGCAGTGATTTCAATATATATATATATATATATCTATACACACACACACAGTATATATCTATATCTATCTATCTATATATCTATATCTCTATATATACACATATCTATATCTCTATATCTATACACACACAGTATATACACACAGTATATATCTATATCTATCTATCTATATATCTATATATATATATATATATATATATATATATATATATATATATATATCTATATATATATATATATACACACACACACAGTATATACACACAGTATATATCTATATCTATCTATCTATATATATATATATATATATATATATATACACAGTATACACACACAGTATATATCTATATCTATCTATCTATATATATGGCTCAAGCCACGTGATAAGATGCGCGGATTGACGGTCTCAGACGCGGAGGCAACTGAGATTCGTCCTCTGCCACCCGGATTGAGGCGAGTCACTACGCCACCACGAGGACTTAGAGCGCATTGGGAATTGGGCATTCCAAAATTGGGAAGAAAAATAAAAAAAACATGTCTCATCCTCTGTATCACTGTGTGTCAAACACTGCATATATGACCCAGTTATGCCCAGGAACATTTGCCATTAGACGATCGTTTAAACTGAAGCGCTTTGTGTTCACTAAAGTTCATATTTGTTTATATTTCCGCGGGAGTTTCGCTTCATGCGCTCTTCCGGACAGGAGCTGCTCTGGTTGACATCCGCGGTGCGGCTCACACTAAATGACACATTTGCATTTGTTGATGGCATTTATATGTTCCCTGAAAATTCCCTTATTTGAGCTTTAAAATGTGACTGGACATTCAATTAGCAGGTCAATTCAAAACCACAGAGACATGTTTATTATTTCTGTTTTCTTTAAACATAATATAATAGTGAAACTCAAAATGTCTTTAAATTCATTATGAATACTTTATTGGTCATGTTACCTGGTAGCGGGTCATGCGGTCCTGCTTCATCTGCTCAAATTTGCGCTTGAGCTCTGTCTGTCGTTCTCCTTTCTTCTGAGCGCGGCCCACGTACACCTGCTTCCCGTTCAGCTCTTTCCCGTTCATCTCATCCACGGCCTAAGGACCAGAGGAAAGCACGTCAAATTCAACGGAACACCGAACCTTAAAGTGACAATTACAATATTTCAGACATCATCACATTCACTCACTCTCTGGGCGTCCTCATGCCGCTCAAAGCTGACAAAACCAAAGCCTCTCGATTTGCCGCCGTCATCGGTCATGACGCGAATACTCAACGCTGGACCTGAAATAACACGCAAAACATCAAAGATACAATTCAACTCGCCGAGTCGAAAACATTTTACCACCAGCAAAATACACACCAAACTTGCCGAATATCTCCTTCAACTTCTCATCGTCCATGTCGTCTCCGAAGTTCTTGATGTAAACATTGGTGAACTCTTTGGCACGGGCGCCCATCTCCGCCTCGCGCTCCTTGCGAGACTTGAAGCGACCGACAAACCTTTAATGTTAAAAAAAAATCCTTTAATTATTCAGACCTTGTGTGACCAACTAAGTGGGTAAATCTTATGAAAACATATCAAAATGTAAAGTTTAGCTGCTTAAAATGTGCCTATTTTATGACCATTAAGATTTTTTTTAATGACAATTCATCACATTTTCCTCAAAGCTTTGTTATTGTAGTGTAATACAGTAGTTTACAGTAAGTTACCATGTTTAATTTATCATGATAAAATACAGTTTTCCCCATTACTGACTTTTGTGCATTACAGTAATGAGAATTATAATGGAAATTGTCAAATGCAAAAAAGATTTGTTTCCTTAAAGAAAAACTATTTATTTTGATTTTGGGGTGACCCAATGATTTGCCACTTCAAACCAACAACCACATAATATGATGCAGTTAATCAAATAATTTCAGACGTGCAAGATAAACTCTGATTCCCTTTTTAAAGTCACACTTACACTTTGCGATCATTGAGCAACATGCCGTTCATTTTCTCAATGGCTCTCTCTGCAGCCTCGTGGGTTTCAAAGTGCACAAAGCCGTATCCTTTAGATCCATTCTCATCACAAACCACCTTCAGAAGTACAACAACGAGCACAAGCATCAAACGGCAGTGTTCACAGTTAAAGCTTGTGTTAATGAACAGAACTGCTGTAAACATGCACTACAAACCCACGTCACACTCGTCTTTATTACCTTGCAGGAGAGGATGTTTCCAAAGGCGGAGAATGTATCGTAAAGGGCCTTGTTGTCAATGGACTTGTCCAGGTTCTTAATAAAGATGTTCCCAACACCACTCTTGCGCAGTGAGGGGTCTCGCTGGGACCACATGATCCGGACGGGTCTGCCCTTGATCACGTCGAAGTTCATGGTGTCCAAAGCGCGCTCGGCTGAAACGGGTCGAGTTTACAAAACATTAGTATTACAGTATTCTGGTTACGACTGCTAGCCAGATTACCTTTAATATTAATCCTGACAAAACTGTAAAAACTAGTAATAAAGTGAAAAACAGTCAATTATTTGATCTCCTTTAATCTGGGCCAGCAGCGTTCAGAATCTTTTTATTTGATGATAGAGGTGGCCAATACCATGTTATTACAACATCGCAATAAAAACAATATAAGAAAACTGCTGGCTTTTTAAAAACATCCATTAAAGAACTTTCTACATAAAACAGGGCTCTAGTGGTATTAAAAGCAGGACAGTCCAGAAAAATATGCTTCATAGTAAATTTATCTTACAGAAATCACAATGGCGATTCTTCACTTTTCATTAAACTACAAAACATATGTTGATTTATGCATTTATATTCTATACGGTTTTTATTTGGTTGCTGCCTTTCTTTGCCAGATCTCTCTCGTAAAAGATACCCAAATCTCATTGGGACCAACTTGGTATCAAAAATAAAAACACTTGTGTAAGTCTTGAATGAGCAATACGACCCCTTGGTGTGTTCGGTTTGATCATATCTCATTTCAAAAGCAAAAAAAGCAAAGCATAATTCATTTATAACAGCGCTGACTTCATATACATTGTTATGAACACCCTCATCCCACGTTAGATGTGAAAATATGTAGGCCTATTACTTTGGAATACTTAGAATATCTATAAGAAACATGCACATCTGGTCATTCATCATGTATAAACACACACACACACACACACACACACACACACACACACACACACACACACACACACACACACACACTGATCAGCCACAACATTAAAACCACTGGCAGGTGAAGTGAACAACATTGAGTATCTCGTTACAATGGCACCTGTCAAGGGGTGGGATATATTAGGCATCAAGTGAACAGTCAGTTCTTGAATTTCATGTGTTAGAAGCAGGAAAAATGGGCATGCGTAAGGATCTGAGTGACTTTGACAAGGGCCAAATTGTGATGGCTAGACAACTGGGTCAGAGCATCTCCAAAACAGCAGGTCTTGAGGGGTGTTCCCGGTATGCAGTGGTTAGTACCTACCAAAAGCAGTGCAAGGAAGGACAACCGGTGAACCGGCGACAGGGTCACGGGCGCCCAAGGCTCACTGATGCGCATGGGGAACGAAAGCTAGCCCGTCTGGTCCGATCCCACAGAAGAGCTACTATAGCACAAATTGCTGAAAGACTTAATGCTGGCCATGACAGAAAGGTGTCAGAAGCGGTCAGAGCGCCCATGCTGACCCCTGTCCACCGCCGAAGGCGGCTACAATGGGGACGTGAGCATCAGAACTGGACCATGGAGCGATGGAAGATGGCCCGGTCTGATGAATCACGTTTGGTTTTAGATCATGTGGCCGGCCGGGTGCGTGTATGTCGTTTACCTGGGCAAGAGATGGCAGCAGGATGCACTATGGGAAGAAGGCAGGCTGGCGTAGGAAGTGTGATGCTCTGGGCAATGTTCTGCTGGGACACCTTGAGTCCTGGCATTCATGTGGATGTTACTTTGACACGTACCACCTACCTAAAGATTGTTGCAGACCATGTACACCCCGTCATGGCAACGGTATTCCCTGATGGCAGTAGCCTCTTTCAACAGGATATTGTTCAGGAATAGTTTGAGGAACATGACAAATAGTTCAAGGTGTTGACTTGGCCTCCAAATTCCCCAGATCTCAGTCCGATTGAGCATCTATGGGATGTGCTGGACCAACAAGTCTGATACATGGAGGCCCCACCTTGAAACTTACAGGACTTAAAGGATCTGCTGCTAACATCTTGATCAGATACCACAGGACACCTTCAGATGTCATGTGGAGTCCATGCCTCAGCGGGTCAGAGCTGTTCTGGCGGCACGAGTGGGACCTACATGATATTAGGCAGGTGGTTTTAATGTTGTGGCTGATCGGTTTACATACATTTATAAATATCTACATATATTAGGAGGTAGACCGATATATCGGTTTCACAGATTAATCAGTGCCGATAGTGATGGGCGCTTCGAACCATGCTTCATGAAGCTTCGAAACCTTTATGAATAATTTGTTTCGAACCAATGCTTCGGAGCGCGTGTCAATTTGGCCAAGTCACGTGACTTCAGCAAACAAGGATTTTTTGAAACTAACGGTTATTGGCAAATATCTACAGCAATAGCTGTCGAAAGTTTTTTTTTTTTTTTTATTCCTCCACGTTCCTCTGAAAATCAAATTGTAAAATGAATGCGAGGACATGCAAAAAAAAAAAAAAATAATGCAAAAAAAAACATTTTCTATATTGAAACATCCCTCGCCAGCACACACATTGTGTCTCCAACTTCATAATGTGAATAATTTAATATATAGGCTACAAAAAGCTTAATTTGGTAAAGATTAAATATAGAGCATTGTAATGGAGCCAAGTCTTCACTTCAAAATAAGAGTCCCCTGTGTGTATTTCAAGCTTGTTTAGTGTTAAAAGTATGCGCCCAATCTCTTTTTCCTATTTATAGAGATTTTGGTTGAAAAACATCTGGGATTTTATTCATTTTGTACTCTGGCCTCCATTTCTGTTCTTATGTGACTTGGAAAATGTTGTAACATTCTATGAATCGATTTTAAAAACTATTAGCCGATTAATTGGTTATCGGCCTTTTCCACCACCTTAATTATCGGTCGACCTCTAATACAGTTTAAGTCAGAAGTTTACATACATCTTAGCCAAATACATTTAAACTCAGTTTTTCACAATTCCTGACATTTAATCATAGAAAACATTCCCTGTCTTAGGTCAGTTAGGATCACTATTTTATTTTAAGAATGTGAAATGTCAGAATAATAGTAGAGAGAATGATTTATTTCAGCTGTTATTTCTTTCATCACATTCCCAGTGGGTCAGAAGTTTACATACACTTTGTTAGTATTGCCTTTAAATTGTTTAACTTGGGTCAAATGTTTTGGGGAGCCTTCCACAAGCTTCTCACAATAAGTTGCTGGAATTTTGTCCCATTCCTCCAGACAGAACTGGTGTAACCGAGTCAGGTTTGTAGGCCTCCTTGCTCGCACACGCTTTTTCAGTTCTGCCCACAAATGTTCTATCGGATTGAGGTCAGGGCTTTGTGATGGACACTCCAATACCTTGACTTTGTTGTCCTTAAGTCATTTTGCCACAACTTTAGAGGTATGCTTGGAGTCATTGTCCATTTGGAAGACCCATTTGCGACCGAGCTTTAACTTCCTGGCTGATGTCTTGAGATGTTGCTTCAATATATCCACATAATTTTCCTTCCTCATGATGCCATCTATTTTGTGAAGTGCACCAGTCCCTCCTGCAGCAAAGCACCCCCACAACATGATGCTGCCACCCCCATGCTTCACGGTTGGGATGGTGTTCTTCAGCTTGCAAGCCTCACCCTTTTTCCTCCAAACATAACGATGGTCATTATGGCCAAACAGTTCAATTTTTGTTTCATCAGACCAGAGGACATTTCCCCAGAAAGTAAGATCTTTGTCCCCATGTGCACTTGCAAACTGTAGTCTGGCTTTTTTATGGGGGTTTTGGAGCAGTGGCTTCTTCCTTGCTGAGCAGCCTTTCAGGTTATGTCAATATAGGACTCATTTTGCTGTGGATATAGATACTTGTCTACCTGTTTCCTCCAGCATCTTCACAAGGTCCTCTGCTGTTGTTCTGGGATTGATTTGCACTTTTCGCACTAAACTACGTTCATCTCTAGGAGACAGAATGCGTCTCCTTCCTGAGCGGTATGATGGCTGTGTGGTCCCATGGTGTTTATACTTGCGTACTATTGTTTGTACAGATGAACGTGGTACCTTCAGGTGTTTGGAAATTGCTCACAAGGATGAACCGGACTTGTGGAGGTTCAAAATGTTTTTTCTGAGGTCTTGGCTGATTTCTTTTGATTTTCCCATGATGTCAAGCAAAGAGGCACTGAGTTTGAAGGTAGGCCTTAAAATACATCCACAGGTACACCTCCAATTCAGTACACCTCCTATCAGAAGCTAATTGGCTAAAGGCTTGACATCATTTTCTGGAATTTTCCAAGCTGCTTAAAGGCACAGTTAACTTAGTGTATGTAAACTTCTGACCCACTGGAATTGTGATATAGTCAATTAAAAGTGAAACAATCTGTCTGTAAACAATTGTTGGAAAAATTACTCGTATCATGCACAAAGTAGATGTCCTAAACGACTTGTCAAAACTATAGTTTGCCAATATTAAATCTGTCCAAAATGAATAAAATTCCAGATGTATTTTATCACGAATAATAATACGAAACAAATAAGTTTGGGTACACAACGTTTAACACACACACACACACACACAAAAAAAAAAAAGCCTGAAATACACAATGGGGGCACTTATTTTGAAAATGGAGACTTGGCTCCGTTACAATGCTCTATATTTAATATTTACCAAATTAAGCTTTTTACAGCCTATATATTATTATTCACAATATACTGGAGACATGATATATGTGGTGATGAGGGACGTTTCCCCTAGTCAAAATTCTTTGCATGCCCGTGCTTTAATTTAAAAACTGTAATTATCAAATGAACATGGAGAAATAAAATAAAACTATTGGTAAGTATAAGCATCGTTTTTTGACAATAACTGATAGTTCCAAAAAGCAACTATCGGCACCGATTAATCAGTAAAACTGATATATCGGTCTACCTCTAATAGAAATAAATACATACATATAAACTGGTGGCCAAAAGTTTGGAATAATGTACAGATTTTGCTCTTATTGAAAGAAATTGTTACTTTTATTCACCAAAGTGGCATTCAACTGATCACAATGTACATTCAGGACATTAATAACATGAAAAATTATGATAATGTTCAGAACTTCTTAAACTACTTCAAAGAAGAGCTTTGCAGATCCTTGTTATTCTAGCTGTCAGTTTGTCCAGATACTCAGGTGACATTTCACCCCACACTTCCTGTAGCACTTGCCATAGATGTGACTGTCTTGTCGGGCACTTCTCACACACCTTACAGTCTAGCTGATCCCACAAAAGCTCAATGGGGTTAAGATCCAGAACACTCTTTTCCAATTATCTGTTGTCCAATGTCTGTGTTTCTTTGCCCACTCTAACCTTTTCTTTTGTTTTTCTGTTTCAAAAGTGTACTTTTTCTTTGCAATTCTTCCCATAAGGCCTGCACCCCTGAGTCTTCTCTTTACTGTTGTACATGAAACTGGTGTTGAGCGGGTAGAATTCAATGAAGCTGTCAGCTGAGGACATGTGAGGCGTCTATTTCTCAAACTAGAGACTCTGATGTACTTATCCTCTTGTTTAGTTGTACATCTGGTCTTCCACATCTCTTTCTGTCCTTGTTAGAGCCAGTTGTCCTTTGTCTTTGAAGACTGTAGTGTACACCTTTGTATGAAATCTATCAAAGCATTGTATAGTCTTCATTCTTCAAAACAATGATTGACTGATGAGTTTCTAGAGGAAGCTGTTTCTTTTTTTGCCATTTGTGACCTAATATTGACCTTAAGACATGCCAGTCTATTGCATACTGTGGCAACTCATAAACACAAAGACAATGTTAAGCTTCATTTAAAAACTGTGTTTGATATAATGGCAAGTGATTTTCTAGTACCAAATGATCAATTTATCATGATTACTCAAGGATAAGGTGTTGGAGTGATGGCTGCTGTCTAGATTTGATCCAAAATGACTTTTTTCAAATAGTGATGGTGCTGTTTTTTACATCAGTAATGTCCTGACTATACTTTGTGATCAGCTGAATGACACTTTAGTGAATAAAAGTACCAATTTCCTTCCGAAACAGCAAAATCTGTACATTATTCCAAACATTCTGGCTGCCAGTGTATGTGTGTGTATATAATATTATATATATATATATATATATATATATATATATGTATGTATGTATGTATGTATGTATGTATATACACACACACACACACACACAAACACTCACTGACTCACACACACTCTCATACACACACAGAGATACAGACACACACAGAGATACAGACACACAGAGAGATACAGACACACAGAGAGATACAGACACACAGAGAGATACAGACACACAGAGAGATACAGACACACAGAGAGATACAGACACACACACAAACGCTCACTGACTCACACACACTCATACACACAGAGATACAGACACACAGAGATACAGACACACACACAAACGCTCACTGACTCACACACACTCTCATACACACACAGAGAGATACAGACACACAGAGATACAGACACACAGAGATACAGACACACAGAGATACAGACACACAGAGATACAGACACACAGAGATACAGACACACAGAGATACAGACACACAGAGATACAGACACACAGAGATACAGACACACAGAGATACAGACACACACACACAAACGCTCACTGACTCACACACAGAGATACAGACACACAGAGATACAGACACACAGAGATACAGACACACAGAGATACAGACACACAGAGATACAGACACACAGAGATACAGACACACACACAAACGCTCACTGACTCGCACACACTCTCATACACACACACAGATACAGACAGACAGACACACAAACGCTCACTGACACACACTCTCATAGACAGACACACACACAGACAGACACACACACACACAGACACTATATATACATATACGCAAATATTTAATATATTTTGGGCGCAAAGTGTATTATTGATTAGTCCTGATCTATATAGAAACAGGTTTCAACACAAATTGTGATGTTTCACATTTCTAGCCACATGTTTAGTGTGATGTACTCAAAACCTCGTTAAACAGCCAAGACTGCATTTTTGTGCTTAATCAACACTGCAACATGCGGATATGAAATGACGGCTGGAACGATTGACTATAAAGGCAAATCACGAGAACTTGACACAGTCGTTGTATTTATAACCCAAACATCAAGTGTTTCCTTACCGTCAGCGGGTTGCTGGAAGTTCACGTAGGCATAACCGAGAGAGCGGCGGGTCATCATGTCCCTGCACACCCGAATGGACAGGATGGGCCCGGCTGGGCTGAACTTCTCGTACAGCATGGCCTCGGTCACATCCTGGTGGAGATCACCCACGTATAGAGAGGCCATCGGGTAACTGGGAGCGCTGGGATTCATCTTCCTGAGCGAAAAACGAAAGAAAAACTAACGAAGCACGACAACCGAAAACCTGCCCCGAACGCACACACGTATCTTTCGATTTACTCCCGTAAGAAGGTCACTAAGCAAAAAGGCTTTAAAGACTAATTAAAACGCGTTCGGTATCGATTAATCGCCTTATTGTCCGCTGTATCGATTATTAAAATTCTCCCTAGGCCTACTGAAGTCAAACCGATGCGATGTTAAGCTCCTCAAACTGCACGGGGATCCTGCTTCACCGAGGTATTCGGAAATAAAAGTAGATTTTTTGTTTGTGTTTTTCAGTTTTGTGAATTTTTTTTTGTATTTTTGGTTTTTTATATAAGATTGTGTGCCAAGGCTATGTGGCACACGCGCTCTCTCTCGCACCGCACAAGGTGGGGGAGAAGCGGAAGTAGAGCGCAGATAAGAAGGCGTTGTGAGCGGAAGTTGCGTGTTTTAAAATACTTTTTAGAATAAGAGTCTCTTTTTCATTTAGTAAACGGGAATGACATAATAAGAGTCTCAAATAACACCATAAATATGCTCCACGATGTAAACAAAACCATTTGCAGGAAAGTAATTAATCATTCTCAATAAAACCAGGAACGTAAATTAATAAAGTAAACAGAGTAAACAGTCCTTCAAATAGTGACTTAAATGTTGAAAGCTAAATGTAGCAGAAAATACGTACCTAACATTTGATAAAATACACGGAAATCATTTAAAATAAAACTGCTTTGCAAAACAAACAAAATCCCATGGTATATATAATATTTATTTGCTTATTCATAACTGCTCGTTAAACAAGTTTTAGCATTTAAAATTGAAATTGAAATAAAAAATATTTTAATAAAAAAAAAATTAAAAAAAAAGAGAAAATATATGTATAAACTGTGCAAGATTTTTTCAGACAATATGGATGACAGGGATGGTGAAGATTTATGTGCCTTCTCCATCTGATAAGCTTGAAGAACAGCAACTCCGTTATTCACCTGAACACACACATACACACACAAACTGTGTTAATAATATTGTAATTCTGTAATCGTTACTCATGTCAGGGCATTTTCTTAAAAAAAAAAAAAAAAAAAAAAAATCTTGTTGTTGTAAAGTTGTTTAAATAGTTGTTTTTATGGTCATTTTAGGGTTTGTAGCATTACGGCATCATGGCAATTGACCTTATTGGTCGACCACTAGTTTGGAGTGACATAATTTTCATTTTTGGGTGAACTATCAATTATAGAGTATTTATGTCAAACAGATCCTACAAGTACTATTTGACGGAATTTATTTTCAATGAAATGTGGTCGAGCATCAACAGGGTGAGATATCTTGTGTGCTATTTAAGACGGGTTACTCACAATGAGGGTCAACACCCAGTGTCCCATTGAGTGCTCAAGTAAGGGTAGTATGGAGCCAAACTCTGAATCTGTGAAACATATAGATTCATGCTCAAATAAAAATCTGAATTTGTTTTTTAAAAAGTATGTAATTAAGCCTGCTATGTTGAAAAATCATCGTGTGTCGTTTTATCCACTATATAGTAGATCCTGACCTGTGGATCCAAATAATTTCCAGACGGTGGGTTTGTATGGTTAAGGTTAATGACTGGGTTTATCATCAGATGTTGGTTGGAAAAGCTCATCATTCTCATTGTGTGTTGGCGGTTAAGTTGAGCCTGTCGTTCACTCTTCCGCTGCGCGAGCGAGACGTATATCGGTTTGGACGCGATGATGCGGCCACTCATTTCAGTGATGGCTTTAGTGGCCTCTTCAGGAGATGAGAAACAAACAAATCCAAAACCGCGATTGTGGCCGCCGTCCGTCATCACCTGAACACAAAACTGTCACTAGATTTCTCAAAACAGACTTCTGTATTTTTTTAGGCTTTGCCTGGTTACAGTTGTGAATTAAAGGAATAGTTAACCCAAAATTGAACATTCTGTCATCACCCTCATGTAATTACAAAACCGTATGCTGTTGATTTTTGAAGAATCTCCACACCTCTTTTCTACAGAGGCCCTAAGAAAAATTTATTTTCTGAAATATTTTTGCATTCTCTCACAAAAAGTTTTACTTTCCTTCACAATAGTTTTATCCATCCCTTACAAAAATTAACCATGTTTTTTTTAATACAGTAACTATAGTTTAATTACTGTATTTGTAGTAAAACCATAAACATACAATTTACCACTGTTTTACTACAGTAACCATATTTTAACCATGATATTCATAGAAAAACCATAGTAATAACACAGGAAAACCAAAACTATTAAGTCCACCAAAAAAAACATGGTTAGAGTTACTATAGTAACACCACGGTTAATTTTTGGTTCATGAAGCATGTTTTTTAAAACTATGGTAAAATCCGCAGTTATGGTTTTACTAGAAATATCATAGTTAATCTACATTTACTGTAGAAAAACCATGGTAGATTTTCATAAGGGATGAATAAAGCTATTGTGGGGGGAAACGCAAAACTATTGAGAGGGAACGAAAAACTTATTGAGAGGGAACGCAAAACTATTGAGAGGGAACACAAAACTATTGCAAGGGAAAGAAAATATTATTGCAAGGGACCACAAAACTTATTGCGAGGGAACGCAAAACTATTGAGAGGGAACGCAAAACTATTGAGAGGGAACGAAAAACTTCTTGCGAGGGAACGCAAAACTATTGAGAGGGAACACAAAACTATTGCAAGGGAAAGAAAATATTATTGCAAGGGACCACAAAACTTATTGCGAGGGAACGCAAAACTATTGAGAGGGAACGCAAACTTATTGCGAGGGAACGCAAAACTATTGAGAGGGAATGCAAAACTTATTGCGAGGGAATGCAAAACTATTGAGAGAGAACGCAAAACTATTGCGAGGGAACGAAAAATGTATTGTGAGGGAACGCAAAACTATTGAGAGGGAACGCAAACTTATTGCGAGGGAATGCAAAACTATTGAGAGGGAACGAAAAACTTATTGCGAGGGAACGCAAAACTATTGAGAGGGAATGCAAAACTTATTGCGAGGGAATGCAAAACTATTGAGAGAGAACGCAAAACTATTGCGAGGGAACGCAAACTTATTGTGAGGGAACGCAAAACTATTGAGAGGGAACGCATACTTATTGCGAGGGAACGCAAAACTATTGAGAGGGAACGCAAACTTATTGCGAGGGAACGCAAAACTATTGAGAGGGAATGCAAAACTATTGAGAGGGAATGAAAAACTTATTGTGAGGGAACGCAAAACTATTGAGAGGGAACGAAAAATGTATTGTGAGGGAATGCAAAACTATTGAGAGGGAACGAAAAACGTATTGCGAGGGAACGCAAAACTATTGAGAGGGAACGAAAAATGTATTGTGAGGGAACGCAAAACTATTGAGAGGGAACGCAAAACTTATTGCGAGGGAATGCAAAACTATTGAGAGGGAACGAAAAACTTATTGCGAGGGAACGCAAAACTATTGAGAGGGAATGAAAAACTTATTGCGAGGGAACAAAACTATTGAGAGGGAATGAAAAACTTCTTGCGAGGGAACGCAAAACTATTGAGAGGGAACGAAAAATGTATTGTGAGGGAACGCAAAACTATTGAGAGGGAATGCAAAACTTATTGCGAGGGAATGCAAAACTATTGAGAGGGAACGAAAAACTTATTGCGAGGGAACGCAAAACTATTGAGAGGGAACGAAAAACTTATTGCGAGGGAACAAAACTATTGAGAGGGAACGAAAAACGTATTGCGAGGGAACGCAAAACTATTGAGAGGGAACGAAAAACTTATTGCGAGGGAACGCAAAACTATTGAGAGGGAACGCAAACTTATTGCGAGGGAACGCAAAACTATTGAGAGGGAACGCAAAACTATTGAGAGGGAATGCAAAACTATTGAGAGGGAACGCAAAATTATTGAGAGGGAACGAAAAATGTATTGTGAGGGAACGCAAAACTATTGAGAGGGAACGAAAAACGTATTGCGAGGGAACGCAAAACTATTGAGAGGGAACGAAAAACGTATTGCGAGGGAACGCAAAACTATTGAGAGGGAACGCAAACTTATTGCGAGGGAACACAAAACTATTGAGAGGGAACGCAAAACTATTGAGAGGGAATGAAAAACTATTGCGAGGGAACGCAAACTTATTGCGAGGGAACACAAAACTATTGAGAGGGAACGCAAACTTATTGCGAGGGAACGCAAAACTATTGAGAGGGAATGCAAAACTATTGAGAGGGAACGCAAAACTATTGTGAGGGAACGCAAACTTATTGCGAGGGAACACAAAACTATTGAGAGGGAACGCAAAACTATTGAGAGGGAACGCAAACTTATTGCGAGGGAACACAAAACTATTGAGAGGGAACGCAAAACTATTGAGAGGGAATGAAAAACTATTGCGAGGGAACGCAAACTTATTGCGAGGGAACCCAAAACTATTGAGAGGGAACGCAAACTTATTGCGAGGGAACGCAAAACTATTGAGAGGGAACGCAAAACTATTGAGAGGGAATGCAAAACTTATTGTGAGGGAATGCAAAACTATTGAGAGGGAACGAAAAACTATTGTGAGGGAATGCAAAACTATTGAGAGGGAACGCAAAACTATTGAGAGGGAACGAAAAACGTATTGTGAGGGAACGCAAAACTATTGAGAGGGAATGCAAAACTTATTGCGAGGGAACGCAAAACTATTGAGAGGGAACGAAAAACTATTGTGAGGGAATGCAAAACTATTGAGAGGGAACGCAAAACTATTGAGAGGGAACGAAAAACGTATTGTGAGGGAACGCAAAACTATTGAGAGGGAATGCAAAACTTATTGCGAGGGAACGCAAAACTATTGAGAGGGAACAAAAAACGTATTGCAAGGGAACGCAAAACTATTGAGAGGGAACGCAAAACTTATTGTGAGGGAACGCAAAACTATTGAGAGGGAACAAAAAACATATTGCGAGGGAACGCAAAACTATTGAGAGGGAACAAAAAACATATTGCGAGGGAACGCAAAACTATTGAGAGGGAACAAAAAACGTATTGCAAGGGAATGCAAAACTATTGAGAGGGAACGCAAAACTATTGAGAGGGAACAAAAAACGTATTGCAAGGGAACGCAAAACTATTGAGAGGGAACAAAAAACGTATTGCAAGGGAACGCAAAACTATTGCGAAGGAGCAAAAAATGTATTGTGAGGGAACACAAAACTACTGAGAAGGAACAAAAAATTTTTGCGAGGGAACAAAATATTTCGAGGTAAAGCAAATCTATTGAGAGGGATATAAAAATGTATTGTGAGGGAATGCAAAACTATTGCGAGAGAACACAAAACTATTGAGAAGGAATGCAAATGTATTGAGAGGGAACTAAAAACTTCTTACAAGGGAAAGCAAACTATTTTGAGGGAAAACAAAACTATTGCGAGGGAATGAAAAACTTGTTGTGAGGGAATGCGAGCTATGGTGAGGGAACACAAAACTATTGCAGAAAAAGAAAATTCCCTCTCTGTCCTCTAAGGGGCTCTGTACTAGTGAGTATGAAAAAATGCCATTAAAACACCATGTATCTTTTATGGAAAAGTGCTTTATAAACATTCTTCAAAATTCTCCTTTTGTGTTCCACAGATAAAATAAAATCAAACAGGTTTGGAATGACATGAAGGTAAGTAAATAATGAGTACATTTTCATATTTGGGTGAACTCTTCCTTTAAGAAAATAAATGACTGATTCTACTTGTTTAAGAAACAAAGATTCACTTTTACCTTCACACTGGTGATGTTGCCATATGGTGAGAACTCTTTGAGGAGTAGCTCACTGTCCACGCTGTCACTCAGATTTTTAATATACAGATTTACTCCCTTTTAAGAAAATAAAAATGCATTAAGCATCGTAATAAATGCACTAATCAGCAGTGTCCACGCAGCATCACTGTCTGTCTGTGTAACCTGATAGCGTGTTATGTTCTTCTGCTTTATCTTCTCATATCTGCGCTTCAGTTCCGCCTGACGCTCGCGTTTCTTCTGAGCGCGACTCACATACAGCCGCCTGCCGTTCAACTCCACCCCGTTCATCTCATCTACAGCCTGCGGATGCATTTTTAAGTCAACATGAATCAAAATGGATTCATTTATTTCCTTAAAACATGATCCTGGTCTTATTGTGAACAATTCATCAGTGCATGTTATTCCAAAGAAAATCAATTGTCTTTATAATCTTTTATCAAAATGTTGCTTGTTCCGCCTCTGAAACTACTTTCCTTTTCGTGTGATGTCACTAATCCTTCTTATTTTTCAACCACCTGTCATATAGAGACACTTACACCATCTACTCAGTTCCCAATTGAGCATTGGTTGAGCCAATGTCGTTATGTCCGTTTGGTTCCAGTAGTGGTGCAGAAATGACACATTTCACCGTAAAAATATTTTGATAAGCCTCTGGTTATGTTACGCACCCTCTTGGCATCACTGTTATTCTTGAAGTTGACAAAACCGAATCCCTTGGAGTTTCTGCTCTCATCAGTCATGACTCGAACGCTCATGGTCGGGCCTAAAATAACAACGATATTTTGATGCAAGATGCAAAAGAACAAAAGCAAGTCAACGAAGAGTGTTTCAAGGAATATTCCGGGTTCAATACAAGTTAAACTCAATCGACAGCATTTGTGGCATAATGTTGATTACCACAAAAATTCATTTAGTAATCAACATTATGCCACAAATGCTTTCGATTGAGTTCTATATTGTCCACAAAATTAATACTCACCAAATTTGCTGAATATCTCATTGAGCGTCGTGTCAGTCACATCTGATCCAAAGTTCTTGATGTAAACGTTGGTGAATTGTTTGGCTTTCTCCTGCATTTCAGCCACACGCTCTTTACGGGACTTGAAGTGGCCGACAAATCTTGAATGTGCGTCAAAAGAGACTTATGAGACAAACATTCTGAAGCATTATTTTATATCATCTTTCCAGTATTACAGCACATTTTCACCTGCCGCACTGCAGATCCTACTGAAAAGTCCCAATGTTAGTTTCATTTTAATAATCATTTCAGTCTGATCTGAACAGTTTCAGCAAATATTGTTTTATGATTCTGTCACAATGTAATGCAACTTTATAAAGAGGCTGCTATTAAAGGATGCAGCAGTAAAAACTACGTTGAACCTGACAGCAAACTGCAGCTTGTGTGTGAATGCAGCAAAGCACTGTTACTCATTTCACATGTAAAGATGTCAGTCTTAAAGACACAGCAGCTACAAACACCCTTAAAAAGTTTAATTCACAGGGTCAGAGAAAGGGGTGAAATCGACAAGTATGTTTATGGCTTAAGAGAGGACCATAGAGACAAATATAAAGTTTAAGTATGACATAACAATGGAATTTAGTTTTGATGTCGCACTTTATAACAATACAACATCAGTGAATCAAGTTAATCACAACTTACACAATCTGCTCATTGATCAACATGCTGTTTAATCTGCTGATGGCTTTTTCAGCAGCTTCATGGGTCTCGAAGTGCACAAATCCAAAACCTTTAGATCCATTTTCATCGCAAGACACCTGTAGAAAAAGAAATGTCTTTTTCTCCGGCACTTTATACAGATGTGTGTTTAATAAAACAGCATAACTGCAGACAAAGCTCATTACTTACTTTGCATGATAAGATGTTTCCAAAGGATGAGAAGATATCGAAGAGCCCCTCGCTGTAAATTGATTTCTCCAGGTTCTTGATGAAGATGTTTCCCACCCCGCTCTTCCTCAGTGAAGGATCTCTCTGAGACCACATCACACGCATCGGCTTGCCATTGATCAGGTCAAAGTTCATCGTATCTAAGGCACGCTCAGCTGAGGTAGAACAAACATGATGCAAATTTGGTTATGAATTCCTTCATTATGACATTTGGAAATTCAGCACTACAAATAGCATGGATGGATGGACAGACGGACAGACAGACAGACAGACAGACAAACAGACAGACAAATAGACAGACAGACAAATAGATAGATAGACAGACAGACAGACAGACGGGCAGGCAAATAGATAGACAGACAGACAGACTGACGGGCAGGTGAACAGACAGACAGACAGACAGACAGACAGACAAATAGACAGACAGACAAATAGATAGATAGACAGACAGACAGACAGACGGGCAGGCAAATAGATAGACAGACAGACAGACTGACGGGCAGGTGAACAGACAGACAGACAGACAGACAGGCAGACAGATAGACGAACAGATGGATGGACAGATAGAGAGACACATAAAAAGACACACAGACAGACAGATGAACATGCAGACAAACAGACAGACAGAAAAATAGATGGACAGACAAATAAAAAGACACATAGATGGACGGACAGACAGACAGACAGTCTGACAGACAGGCGGATGGACAAATAGGCAGACAGACAAACAGATGAACGGAAAGACAGACAAATAGACAGACAAACAGACGAACGGAAAGACAGACAAATAGGCAGACAGAGAGACAGACAGACAGATGAACGGACAGACATATAGAAAGACAGACAAACAGACAAACGGAAAGACCGACAAATAGACAGACAGACGAACAGGCGAATGGACAGACAAATAGACAGACAGACAAACAGATGAACAGAAAGACAGACAAATAGACAGACAGACAAACAGATGAACAGAAAGACAGACAAATAGACAAACAGACAAACGGAAAGACGAACAAATAGACAGACAGACAAACAGATGAACGGAAAGACAGACAAATAGGCAGAGAGACAGACAGACAGATGAATGGACAGACAAATAGAAAGACAGACAAACAGACGAATGGAAAGACAGACAAATAGACAGACAGATGAACAGACAAATGGACAAATAGACAGACGAATGGACAGACAGACAGACAAATAGGCAGACAGACAAACAGATGAACAGAAAGACAGACAAATAGACAGACAGACAAACAGACAAACAAATAGACAGACAGACAAACAGACAAACGGAAAGACAGACAAATAGGCAGACAGACAGACAGACAGATAAATGGACAGACAAATAGAAAGACAGACAAACAGACGAATGGAAAGACAGACAAATAGGCAGACAGACAGACAGACGAATGGACAGACAAATAGAAAGACAGACAAACAGACGAATGGAAAGACAGACAAATAGACAGATGAACGGACAGACAGACAGACAAATAGGCAGACAGAGAGACAGACAGACAGATGAACGGACAGACATATAGAATGACAGACAAACAGACAAACGGAAAGACCGACAAATAGACAGACAGACAAACAGATGAACAGAAAGATAGACAATTAGACAGACAGACAAACAGACGAACGGAAATACAGACAAATAGACAGACAGACAAACAGATGAACGGAAAGACAGACAAATAGACAGACAGATGAATGGACAGACAGACATATAGGCAGACAGACAAACAGATGAACA
The DNA here is from genome assembly GCF_019703515.2 of Myxocyprinus asiaticus. Lineage (NCBI taxonomy): Eukaryota > Metazoa > Chordata > Actinopteri > Cypriniformes > Catostomidae > Myxocyprinus > Myxocyprinus asiaticus. The sequence goes on from NC_059359.1 coordinate 1,151,879, forward strand.
GAAAGACAGACAAACAGACAGACAGACAGACAGATGAATGGACAGACAAATAGGCAGACAGACAAATAGACAGACAGACAAACAGACAAACAAATAGACAGACAGACAAACAGACAAACGGAAAGACAGACAAATAGGCAGACAGACAGACAGACAGATGAATGGACAGACAAATAGACAGACAAACAGATGAACGGAAAGACAGACAAATAGACAGACAGACAAACGGACAGACAGACAGACATGATCATGTTAAATCTTTGTACAGTCTGTAATATTAACTTGCTTCCATTGAAACGAATTGAATTTAAAGATGCTCTTTGGAACATCCTCAAATCACACTGGGGTAACATGGACACAATATAAAGAAATACATGTATATTTTTCATCGAAGATTTTACTCAAATGATTGATAATATAACTTAAAAAATTATAAAAGCATAAATGGTCTCAATCAAGCAATACTGTTGCAGTAATATAGACTAACATTACATTTGGTACATTTGTTGGAATTGTTTCTGATTTGAGCTCATCTCACCATCCGCAGGTCGTTCAAAGTTCACATAAGCGTATCCGAGCGAGCGGCCGCTGAGTTTCTCTCTACAGACTCGGATGGACAGAACCGAACCGGCCGCACTGAACTTCTCATAAAGAATCGATTCAGTCACGTCCGGTTCAAGATCACCCACATATAACGAGCCGCTCACCCTCATCATCCTCACAGATAATCACTCAATAATTCTATCAATAAATGAGTGATGTCCAACTCAAATACTTCAGATTCACCGAGCAGCTGTGTAACGATCAATGCAACTCACCGATTTAAAAATTACAGATAAACATTCGAATCAACATGTTTAAAAAGATACAATGTAACAATACAGTATGCGCGAGCTGCACGGAAACGTTTTATTTATAGACTTCGCATTAATCACACTGACTACTGCATATCTAATGTATTTATTACTTTATAATAAAATGATCTACATATTAAATATTTTTAAAACGAAATATAATTTTATTATGAATATATATATATATATATATATATATATATATATATATATATATATATATATATTCAATTCGTGAATTATTAAGCTATTACTTGTGATCTGGATCAGAGCTTAAATTAATAACCACATATTCTTTATATTTACAAGGTAAATATGACAGATTTTATCTGTAACGTACATATATATTTTTGTTTTATTTATTACTATTAATTGCTGCAGAAGATTTAATTAATATACAGCACTTTCAGGACCACATTTTTGCATATTATATGTTGTAAAGTCTAGTTTTGTCATTAGGCTTCAGTTTGAGCAATTCTTTTACACAATAACATTAAAAAACAATTCAACAATGCTTTTGTAGTTCATGATATTAAACTCATCCCTTTTTTTTTTTTTTTGGAATGTACATTTTTATTAACAATTTTGCTGAATTTCCCCCCCCCCCCCCCCCCCACACACACACACAAATATGAATCAATTTCAATTGCAAAATATAATAAAAAGCCAAAACAAATAGTAAGAATAATAAATAACGTGTCAGAAATATAATGCTGTTGCCCTCCATCAGGGAGTGATGTGTTAACAGTAGGTGGCAGCAGAACACAAACCCATTGAATGTGTCTATTTATACAGTATGTGCTGCTCATGTCCCTCTTCCATACTTGCAATATACACAATATTCCTGTCTCCACTCATCCTACAGTCCGCTCCACTGAGATTCATGTTCACTTTGTGCTGTGGTGTCCATTAAAAAAATCCTGAGTGCAAATTCTATGAGATGAACAAAGACTACATCTCTCTGTTATAGTACATCATTGAGTAAAACACTAAGTGTCTTTTGTTGAAGTCTTCATCAGTATCTGCTGTGTTCATCAGTTGCTGTGACAATAACATCCATCCAGATCCTCATGGCTTCCGCACTGTGAGCCACGAGAAAGAACAGTCGCTCGTATGTTTTCACACAGAAGGTGAGACTCGGTCGTGGAGACTGAAACACAAAGAGGAATGATGCATCAAGAAAAGCCATAATTGACAAATCATATATATCTCTCTCTATATATATATATATATATATATATATATATAAGAAAAAAATATATTTATATAATGTATTATGTATATGGGATCATGACATGATGCTAATTTGTTTGTTTTTCATAACTACATTAAAAATGAAATTCACACAAAACAGTGACTTGAATACACCTCTACTATGATGAACATGTTTTTTACTGAATTCAAAGTCATTTTTATATTTTTCTGGGGCTTAAAGTAAAAAATTTCAAGTGGTGTAACCATCTGGAGAGAGTAAAATAAAACAAAAGTCTCATTAACCCTTTAAGCTCAGATGAGCTCGCAAGAAAACAAAATAGTCAAAATATAAACAACTACAGTTTTGACCAACACACAATAGGTATCGACTGAAAGCTTAGAAACTCTACTTTATAATGCATGTAGACATTATGACCAAAACTGAACAAGCACTTTGAAATTTGCAGACAAATCAGAAGTGTTCCGTTTTGATCATTTATTTAAAAAAGTTGCACTGTACATATTTTTGTAATCGTTAAAAACATCAGACTGATTAAATATCCATGTGTCATATGTTGTTGGAAAGCTCTCAAAGAGTAGAATACAACCAGCCTATTTGTTTTACTCACAGACAAAAAATATAGCAAGTAACAGCTAAGTATATGTCTTTGACAGTTATGTTAGTGTTGCTTATTTAACGCATTTTCGCTTACAACTTCCATTTATAATAAATAAATGAAACATAAAATATCACATAACATTACTTAGAGGAGGTGATTATCTTTCAAACGAGCCCACACACAAGGTAATCAGATGTATAGATCATTAGATAATCCACATGAAGCACAATGTTACATATGACCACCAGGAGATGGCGCCAAATACATGACACAGACTCAATGATGACACAGATGACACAGAATGAAACTCATTCTGTGAACTCTCATTACTAAAATCATGTGTGCATGCTATGCAAACCTTTAGTCATTGTTGTGTTTGCATGTGTAATTAGTTCTTATGTACAATTATTATGTTTTATTTGTTTGGAGAGGCTTTTGGACACTAGGATAAATTATTTTTGCAATGTTATAACTTTTGATTGCTTTGTCATATCAACATACATTTTTTCTATTTAATTTTGTGTATGCCACTGAAACAGGAAATCTTTAAAAATAGAGCTTCAAGTGTTAAAAACTGAAATTACTGAAAAAAGAGTAGTGCAGAATAATCTTTTACTACTCTTACTTCTTTCTAACAATTTTGTTTTGAAATATTATTAATATTTGAAAAACTAAAACAAATCAAAGTCATGTGATGTAGCCAACATGCAGACAGCCATTTTGTTGTCATGTGACCAAAATAAATAAATAAAATAAAACAGTAAATTAAAAAAAAATAAATAAAATATTTCAAAATTTTTATAAAAAAGGACCAAATTGTGTTCAGGTCAAATGGTGTAACCCTGAGAACACCCTTATATTCTTGACTCAAAAATTCATAATATTTGTAAAAAAAAAAAAAAAAAAAAAAAAAAAAAAAAAAAGCTATTTTTTTTTACCTAGAAAAATATGTCAATGATTAGGTCTTATCTATTAAAGGGTCAAGCAAAACATTTTACCACCTTTTACTTGATGGTTACACCACATGACATCAAGTCATTAAGTCAAATTTTATGTAGAAAATTCTATAAATGTTTTTCAAAAAATGTCTGAAACCAAATAGCACACAAATATAACATTTCTGCAAACTTGAAAAATGTGTTTTAAAACTAGACTTCTAATTTCTATCTCTTTTAACAACCTTATTTGTCAATGACCGCTATATATTTATGAACACGGTCAAGACTCAAGTATACCGTCTATATGAAGAATATGTCAGACTCACTGTTGTAGCCGTTCGTAGATGATCATAGTAAACTTCCTCAATGGCCTGAAAGTAAATCACCCCTTTGAGTTTCTTCTCATCAAGTTCTGAGAACAGAGTCCAAAATAACAAGAACATTTAAATAACAGGTATTTAAAATGCCTTATAATACACCTTATAATCAGTAGCACGTTCGATTGATAAGTTGTAATCACAGTTATAATGAATTATAAAATGGTCAACACTCATTATCATGTGTTCTCAGGTGTTGCATAATAACTGAGGTATAATGCCCCGTTTAACGTCCTCACCGGTGTAGTACGCCAGTCTTTGGTGGTCTAGATCGAAGATAAACCACCTCCTCCTCCACGTCTTTACTCTGCCGCCACGTTTTGTCAGAAAGCCGCCACACCTTCGCGGCGATAAATTCACTCCCATACAGCCGGTCACATTGTGACCCAGCGCCTCCACGTGAGCACGCAGGTCAAAGTTCAGCGTCAGTGAGAGTGGGACACCCTGCTACATGAAGAAGAAGAATCAGACAAGATAAAACCACAATTAAAAACTAAAATACAACATTGAGATTGCATAGTTTTAGTACCTCTGTCGTCCTCTGCGCTGGATTATGCTGTTGATCTTCAGCGTTTGATTCCAGTTTTGATTCGTCTGTGTGTATTTTTAATGAATTCAGCTCGATCTGTCTCTGTTCTGCCTGCAGTCGCCGTCTCTCCTCCTGCAATCAAACAAATCACTTACACCACTGACACTCAAACTGGGCGACACGTAGCTTGAATTATTTTTATGCTCTTTTTTTTTGGCCATTGCGTTTCCAAAAGTGTGTCATAAAACGACTTTCATGACACTTCCTTGTCTCGCAAATTGCAAGTATGAGAGTGTTAAGACAGAGATGTTTTTTGTTTCATTTCTGTGAATTATTTCAAACGGTCCGTTTCAATAAATCAATTCAAAACTTGATTAAACTGCTAAAAAATATCCATTGAAGTCTCAGTGTACACATTTATGTAAGTAAATATTGCTGTTTAGTGAGACCCCCGCGTGACTGCTGTGTGCATTTTCCATTTCCCTTTTTGATTTGTGACTAGTAGCACCTAATAAACATGCAAAAAAAAACAAAACAAAAAACATATATTTTTTAGAGCACGCATTTTTCCTAAAAATGTATGTCCTCATATGTGGACAGCGGGACTGAGTTGTGAAATTAATAAATAATATCAAGCTATAGAAAGTCTGATTTTGTTCATCAAATAGTTTATGATGTTTCCAGGAGTGTTGATTATTCATGTTTTTGAGATGTTACAGACATTACATCAGAAATTATCATAATTAATCCTGATTCAAAGTAATGTCCAGCATCATCCAATCACTGTCAACCATGTTAAAATAAAATGATACATTATAAATTCTGAATCGATGTACTGATTATCATTGTCACATGTCTGTCAAACATGTTGAGTGATCCAAACATCATCTGCAGCCTGAAACTGAACTTTTGATCAGATTTTAGGAGTGAATGCACTTAACTGCATAGAGAGCTATAGGATGCTCCCTTGCTCCCTATTTAGTGAATGACTTAACCTCCAGTGTGCTGTCTGTCTGCACTGGTCTCAGAACAGTTTGAAATGCACCTTATTTTCATCCTAACTCCATATAAAGCCTCTGAAAGACACATTTATCAGTTTTTGGATGCACAGTAAATATAGGATATTTTAACTGAAACTGAGCATACAGTCCACAAATGTGGTCACTGTGTTTAGCAGCGTGCCATTTACCGAAAAATCGCTCAAATGTTTAAAATGGCATATCGGATGAAACTAGAGACTCCCTAGAGACCAGATGTAGTTATGTTGGCATCTCTCCCAAACACAAACTCTTCTGCGATCGCCGCCCTGTTGCTTTGTCACATGGCTCATGTACACATGAAAGTTTAACCCTTTACTGACAGCACAGAGTCTCCTGAACTGAGATCAGTCAGAATGAAATTAAATAATGTGTAGTGTATAACAAATCCAAAATACAACGTCCATGCATGTAGACGCGGGGTCGCACAAGGTTATGAAGTATTGTTATATTGGTGCATATAAATTAAATGGATTAATCCTCAGAGACCCAGTGTAGCAGATTTGCAATGTTTGTTTACAGCAATTAAACAATACCTATTTTTTATAAAACATTTAAAAAAATGACACATAACCATAGCTGACACTCTGACCTGTATCACGACAACAGTTGTGGTCTGAAATAAATTGCATATTTAATGTCACAGCTAGCTAAAGTCAAACATAATTCATCCCAAAACAAAATATGGTTAAAAATAACATTTTTATTATTTTTTTTTTATAATCAGTGGCTTCCTAAAAATATGATGGAGACAAAAAGACAATATATCATCAATCTCTATGCTTGGGTCTCTAAGGGGTAAAATATAATTCTTCTTTTTGTTTATTTAGTGAAAAACAGTGTGGAAAACATCCCTTGATTATTTGTAACTAGATTTTTACTGTATTTTACTCTTGAATTAGCCTTGTGCAACCTCATGTGTGGACGCTGTATTTTGGCTTTGCTATATGTAATGCATAATTTAAATTAATTTAAACCAACTGAATACTGTTCATAAGACTCTAGAGTGTCATATAAGGGTTAAACTTCTGGTGCATCGAGTCACGTGACACAACAACATGCCGTCAATTTCTGTGAAGCGCTTCTATGGATGCAGCACCAACAAAAGTGCCTCTGGTAAGAAATCTCTTTACTGTTTTTTTCATTGAAACCTGTTTGGTTGTAAAGAGGAGAGTCTCTAGTTTCATTTGATATGCTGCTTTAAAAAATACGTTAATTTACACACGTCAGCGCGCTGATAAACATGATGTCCACATATGAGGATTTTGGAATATTATTCCCTCAAAAGTTGGAAAAACTAGTTATTTTGAATAACTTTCTAACACATCTGTGGGTCATTTCACTTCATGTTAATATACATTTAGTTATATTTTATTATGTTATCACTGTACAATACGGTTCTATTCATTAACATTAATAAATGCATTCCTATATTTACTGTGTATTATCACACTGAGAATAAATGAGTTCATCTGAAAACTGATAAATGTGTCTTTCAGAGGCTTTATATGGAGTTAGGATGAAAATAAGGTGCATTTCAAACTGTTCTGAGACCAGTGCAGACAGACAGCACACTGGAGGTTAAGTCATTCACTAAATAGGGAGCAAGGGAGCATCCTATAGCTCTCTATGCAGTTAAGTGCATTCACTCCTAAAATCTGATCAAAAGTTCAGTTTCAGGCTGCAGATGATGTTTGGATCACTCAACATGTTTGACAGACATGTGACAATGATAATCAATACATAGATTCAGAATTTATAATGTATCATTTTATTTTAACATGGTTGACAGTGATTGGATGATGCTGGACATTACTTTGAATCAGGATTAATTATGATAATTTCTGATGTAATGTCTGTAACATCAAAAACATGAATAATCAACACTCCTGAAAACATCATAAACAATTTGATTTAATGTATGTGGACATACATGTTTAGCAAAACTATTTGCTCTAGAATTTTTTTTTTTCTTTTTTTGTGGCCTTTTCTTTTTTTGCATGTTTATTAGGTGCTATTAGTTACAAATCAAAAAGGGAAATGGAAAATGCACACAGCAGTCACTCTCGGGTCTCTGGAGGTTAATAACAATTTGAATCTACTGGTTCTTCTGATTTAAAAAATGTTCGTCATTTTAGAGCAAATATATAAATATCAAGATACAGTATGTATAAAATGTTATGAAAAGGCTGAAAAACATCAATATAATTTTCTATCTATAACTTGAGTTCATTACAGTCAGTAAAAGATGTCAGTTCTTGTCAGAGTATGAATAACTCACTCTCTCTTTGAGTAAGCGTTCTCTCTCGGCTTTGGCCTCTCTGAGTTTCCGTTCCATTTCCACCAAATCCAAAAGACTTTGAGGACTGGAAAGATGAGAGGCCACATGATCAGACAACTTCACCACAAACAACAGACGGTATCGGTCACAGCCCAGAGTTCATAATTATATCATAGCAAATAACAGTTTTCCAAACTTATTTTTTGTTGTTGTTATTTTCCCCTTTTTTCACCCAATTTGGAATTCCCAATGCGCTCTAAATCCTCGTGGTGGTGTAGTGATTCGCCTCAATCCGGGTGGCGGAGGATGAATCTCAGTTGCCTCCGTGTCTGAGACCATCAATCCGCACATCTTATCATGTGGCTTGTTGAGCATGTTACCGCGGAGACGTAGCGCATGTGGAGGCTTCACGCTATTCTCCGCGGCATCCACACACAACTCACCACACGCCCCACCGAGAGCGAGAACCACATTATAGCGACCACGAGGAGGTTACCCCATGTGACTCTACCCTCTCTAGCAACCGGGCCAATTTGGTTGCTTAGGAGACCTGTCTGGAGTCACTCAGCACGCCCTGGATTCGAGACGAACTCCAGGGGTGGTAGTCAGCATCTTTTACCACTGAGCTACACAGGCCCCCACAGTTTTCCAAACTTCCCTAAAATGAAAATTCTGTCATTATGTTGTTTCAACCCATATGCTGTTATTCTTTCTGTAAAATTCTCCTTTTGTGTTACACAGAAAAAAATAACAACGGAGAGTAAAACTTTGAGGCATTTGAGGTTTTCATGTTTGGGGGGGGGGGGGGTTATTTTTGTGCAAACTGTTTCTTTAATTTCACACACACAAACCTCAAATTCACATGACTCATACAAAATACATTACACACCCATGTAAACACACACACACACAATTGTGACGAGCACTTCATATAGAAATGATTATATTCTATAACATCGGACATTCACAGCTGCACATTATAAATCACAGGAACTACTGTGGGCAGCTCACCTGGGCGCACGGGAGGTGTTGGCGCTGTTGCAGGGTGTGTGAGAGCCATTCACATCAATATGCCCTGATCTCTGCCCATTACTGTGCCTGTTAGTCAGTCTGTGAGTGGCATGAGGAAGACGAGGAGATAGAGCCTCTGAGGTCGGTCTGTCCGGAGTCATCCTCACTAACACTGACACACACACACACACACACACACACACACACACAAATTATTTAATGTTCATTACTGTAATGCAAGTAAAATAATAATATATTATTTAAATTGCTTTTTTACCTGACGGTATTTTGCATTTGTTATAATACATTTACTATATATTGATTTTAATTTATATTACTTATTTTGTGTAAATACAGTATATTACTATATTACACTACATTACAGTTATGAGATTTTGGGGGAATAATATTTAATTGTCATGAAAATGATGCATTGATGAATAACTTTCTTTATTCAAAATGTATTTCTTTTTTTTAGCCTCTTTTCTCCCAATTTGGAATGCCCAATTCCCACTACTTAGTAGGTCCTCGTGGTGGCGCGGTTACTCACCTCAATCCGGGTGGCAGAGGACAAGTCTCAGTTGCCTCCGCTTCTGAGACCGTCAATCTGCGCATCTTATCACGTGACACGTTGTGCATGACACCGGAGACTCACAGCATGTGGAGGCTCATGCTACTCTCCACGATCCACACACAACTCACCACACGCCCCATTGAGAGCGAGAACCACTAATCATGACCACGAGGAGGTTACCCCATGTGACTCTACCCTCCCTAGCAACCGGGCCAATTTGGTTGCTTAGGAGACCTGGCTGGAGTCACTCAGCACGCCCTGGATTCGAACTCGTGACTCCAGAGGTGATAGTCAGTGTCAATACTCGCTGAGCTACTCAAAATGTATTTCTTATTAACTTGGGGTGAAATATGTTTATATGAAAATCACCATTTCATCCAAGTCATACAACCGCTAGTTTTTTAGTGTAAGGCGGTATCAAACAGGCAGTGCTGAGAAATTAGGTCACATCCCATAATTCAGTCATTACTTCATAAGATTCCTTATTGACTTATTGTTTGCGCAACAAATCTGTTTAATTAAGACAAATACAGCTTTACACACAGACCCAGTTCCACAGATCTTTGTGTGGTAGTTTGATTGATTTTGTCATGAGAAAATATAATGTTTGGAATAGGACAGACGCAGTAATTCATGCAGAACAAAAGCACCTGTGTGTCTCAACAGCAGCACTCGCTTTACCTGTAAATCCAGCAACTGACACGCCTTCATCCAGAGAAAAAAAATTACAAGAGCTTTCAGCAGTGATTAGTCAAAGCATGCACACTATTTGCCGTTGCGCTTTCTTTGTTGTCGTTTCACACACTGGTGTTGCTGTTTGACCTACTTATTGTCTTAACAATACAAGCATTATGACAATAAAGTTGATTTGAGCTCAGTTCGTTGCTCACCTTGTGCAGAAAGAGGTCTATCTGGGACTTTTCTGTGTGAGCTGCGTCTGCGGGGTAAACTCGATGACTCCTTCAGTGATTCCTGGAAACATTGATTCAAACTGATATTTAGTGTGCTGCTGACACAGCAAATCTGACAGCTCTGACTGTCAAACTAGTTTCACAATGTACCTGTGCTGCTCTGTGAATGGTCAGAGGGGAGAGTGACATCATGCAGGGGGAGGGGCCAGTGATGTTGGACCAATCGGAGAGCGGCTTCTTCTCTTTCAAAATCTACAAAGGTAAATGTCCTTGATGTTTAGTGTGTGAATGAGAGACATCTCCTGAACAGTGCTGCAAAGGTAATAAACTCGCATTAAGTGTTAAATGTTTCAATATAACAGTAGCAACTGCAACAGTTATGATTAGAGGTAGACCGATATATCGGTTTTACTGATTTATCGGTGTCGATAGTTCTTTTTGGAACTGTCGTTATCGTCATAGCGTAAGACGGCATAACCAATAGTTCCAAAAAGCAACTATCGGCACCGATAAATCAGTAAAACCGATATATCGGTCTACCTTTAATATACATACATATATATATATATATATATATATATATATATATATATATATATATAGTCCTTGATGTAAGTGTGTGAATGAGAGACATATCCTGACCAATGTTTCAAAGGTAATAAACTACACATTAAGTGTTATATGTTTCAACAGAACAGCAGCAACTGCAACAGTTAATATTAAAAGTAGACCGATATATCGGTTTTACAGATTAGTCAGTGCCGATATTTGCTTTTTGGAACTATCGGTTATCGGCATAGTGTAAGCGTAACTGATCGGCACTGATTAATCTGTAAAACCGATATATCGGTCTACCTCTATTATATATATACAGTATATACATGAGTAAATAAACCTTATATAATCGCATAGTGCATTGTAAGTTAGCCAAGTCTCTTTCATTTTAAAATAAGAGTCCCTTTTGTATTTCAGACTTGTTTTAAGTTGAAAGTCCCCCGTAATGCACTTAATCGTAATTTTTCTAGTTATAATTGAGATTTTGGTTTCACAATAAACTGCTTTATGGGTTTTATTAAATTTGGACTCTTGTAGCCTCAATTTATTTGCCCTTCATAGTAAGGAAAGACTAAGATTTTTTTATTTTTATCATTCTATAAATTGATAATGGCTGATTAATCAGTTTTTGGCCTTACCCACCACCTTGGTTATCGTTGTCGGCAAAATCCACTATTGGCCGACCTCTAGTTATGATCATAAATATCTAAAAACCTTCGTGCTGTCTACTGTCTACACAGGCAGCTGCATTCTAAGGACACCAGGGTCCGAAATCAAGATGGGCCCTGGGCAAAAATGCCACCAGAAGTGATAAAATGCCCCAAAAATTCACAGAATGAGGACAAAAATTTTAGGCATTTTGAAGTTTCGTCTTTGTGATCCGATATAGTTCTTAATATTCTATTGTCGGCCTATTCATACATTTTAACATATAAAATATGTGACTTAATGCTGCTTTAGTTTCATGGTTAAGAGGTACTGTAACAAATTCAGATGTGTGTTATGGAATTGATAAATCAAGGATGACACCATATATTTTTACCATTAGAAAACAATTATGCTCTCTTAAAGATTAAGAATGCCCCTTCAAATCAAATCCAGGGGGCACATATTGCCCCTTAATGGAAAAAATCATTCTTGCATTGATGTGCTCTGTTTTTCATCATTTTTCTATGTCAACAAACATGCGGCAGACACCTGTATTTTGCTCCTTCAGGTCTATAGAACAAACGGTGAGGGTGAAATTACAACCCAAAGTCTACATTCAATTAAATTTAATTAAAATAGTTTTTTAGTTCATGTCTGTTATAGGGCTGGATATTGATACAGATTTTCAGATTTGATTTGATTTCCGATTAACAAGCTCTTAATTCGATTCCGATTCGATATTGATTCATATAACTATATTTCAGCTATAATGTCCATTTTTTCTTACATATGAAATAATTTCTCTCCCAGCTAATTAATTATACTGGGGACCTTCTAACTAGGTACATTACAAAAATAATCATTTTAATATTATATTTTATAGTTTTCATGATTTTGGTCACATTTTAGCTTTTTAAATGAACAAATCCATGTATTATATTAATAAATATTATATTATATTATATTGCATATTTTATATTTTGTTACATGTTGTACTGTTTACAAGTATTTACACTGATTTGTAGAACAAGTGCTAAAACGGTACTGTCTCTTTAAGACTACCGGCAGTTCTGTAAATAAAGCGCATATTAATGAGAGAGGACACTAATGGCTTCTTTACCGCATCCGTGCAATTCGTAATTAGAATTAAATGTTTATTTTTTGTTGTTTTTGATCAACAACTGACTGTAAAGGACAGAAATGTTATTAGCCTCCTCAGACCTGAGTGTGACTGCTGTGTGCACTTTCCATTTCTCTTTTTGATTTGTATCTAGTAGCATCTAATAAACATGCAATCTATGTACTGATTATCATTGTCACATGTCTGTCAAACATGTTGAGTGATCCAAACATCATCTGCAGCCTGAAACTGAACTTTTGATCAGATTTTAGGAGTGAATGCACTTAACTGCATAGAGAGCTATAGGATGCTCCCTTGCTCCCTATTTAGTGAATGACTTAACCTGCAGTGTGCTGTCTGTCTGCACTGGTCTCAGAACTGGTCTTGAAATGCACCTTATTTTCATCCTAACTCCATATAAAGCCTCTGAAAGACACATTTATCAGTTTTTGGATGCATCCATTATGCATAGCCTATAGCGTAGCCAAAACGTAATTTCCACGCATGTGGACGCAGGGTCTCAGGAGGTTAAAAGAGACTTTATTCAATGACAAATGGATTGTGTTGACCTCATCTTTGGACACACATTACACAGAATGAGTTAAACCAAACTTTTACTCTCAACACACAGTGAAAAGATCTCGCTGCTGAACTTCTTCTCCACTAAACTACTCAATCACTGCTGAGTGAAATCTCAACATATACCAGCCAGTGAAGAACACTTCAGACATTTTTAAAAGGAAGATCACGATGCATTGGAAAATCAAGACGTCTTTAAAACTTAGCGTTAGGGGTTAGTTCAAAATCAAATTAGTACGAATAATAGTACAAGTGATGCTTGACTTAAACACCACTAAAACACAAGCTTATAAAGAGTGTTAAAGCATTTAGACAGATAAGGATAGAGTTAAATCTCTCTCCCTCTGACTCACAAACACATGAGCAATTCCACAAACACATCCCTGTTTCTGCTGAAAGCACAGTCTGTACGGACACATTCCCATGACGCATCAGTCAGAATTTAGTTAGACATGATATTACTAGACAACAGCCGACCTTACTGCAGCAGCGCTTCATTCTCAATGCTGTTTACACACAAACTTTATATCTTGTGAAAAAAGCCGACTTACATCTGAGGTACAAACCGACTCACTTACTGGACAATCTGACACAGTCAAACAGAAACTTACCAGCCGTGTGTCATATGTGTTTTGATGCGTGAAGTCCTCTAGTCGTTCTTTGGTCCTGCCCTGTTCTGTGAATGCTGCCCACTCTCTCTCTCTCTCTCTCTCTCTCTCTCTCTCTCTCTCTCTCTCTCTCTCTCTGACTTTTTTCTTCCACCCACTTTTTCTTCATTTAATGCATTAATACTCTCTGTAATATAACTATAATGTTTTTTTCACTCATTAATGTTTCTATTGCTCATGGTGATTTGATCAAACCTCTAACTGTAAGTATTAAACGTTGTTCTGTTCCAGACACGAATGATCCCTCATATCATGTGTGTTATTGAGTAGAAGTGTGCTGTTACTTTACTAACAGATCACACTTACCATTTTCACCTGGTGCAGGGCTATGAAACCCAAACCATATCGGGCAAAAATTAGATTTTTTGGCATATCTATTTATTTATTTTTCTTTCTGAACAGCTAAAATCCCTCAGTGATCAATCTAATGTGCATGTTGCCTAATCAGTTAAGCACTGCAGCATGATGACAGACATGAGCAGAGGTAAACGGACCTGTTTTAAGAGTGCTTGCGCTACGCCGTTAGTCATAAGTGCAAAGTAAATGGGCATGGTCATGAAGTTTTGGTATTTTCATGCAATCATGCGCAAAATCTAAGGGCAAATGGTTTGGCAAAATTGCAAGTCACTACTGGGCTGGGTCAAGTGCAATTCAATTATTGCAGGGTCTACGTCCTATTATATAATCCGTTTACCTGTCAATCACCAGCAGTATTATCAGCGATCTTTTGTGCATTAACTGCGTCCTTGTTAAATGGGACACGCTCCTTTTATGTGCATGGAAAATGTGGTTCAGGATATGGATGTAGGCTCCATTAAATTATAGAGAATGTAAGTATTATTAATCATTTTCATCTACTGACACATAAATCATGGCTAGTATTAACAGTGATTGTATCTGCATGCACTTCACTTCTACCGGTCCATTTTGATTTAGAACAATTATATTCATTTATTGAAACACGAAAAAATTAAACCAAAAATATTTCTAAATTCAAATTACACTTCAAACTAAATTAAAATATAATCAAAATAACGAAGTGGTCAAAAAAATCATACCAAATCCAAACATTTTACATTTATGAATTTGGCTTTTGTTCTCCCTTTCATCTCCCAATTTGGAATGCCCAATTCCCAATGTGCTTTTAAGTCCTCGTGGTCACACAGTGACTCGCCTCAATCCGGGTGGTGGAGAACGAATCCCAGCTGCCTCCGCGTCTGAGACCGTCAACCTGCGCATTTTATCACGTGGCTTGTTGAATGCGTTACCATGGAGACATAGCACATGTGGAGGCTTCACGCTATTCTCCGCGGCATCCACGCACAACTCACCACACGCCCCAACAAGAGCAAACCACATTATAACAATCACAAGGAGGTTACCCCATGTGACTCTACCCTCCATAGCAACCAGGCCAGTTTCATTGCTTAGGAGACCTGGCTGGAGTCACTCAGCACACCCTGGGATTCAAACTAGCAAACTAGTGAACTCCAGGGGTGGTAGCCAGTGTCTTTACCACTGAGCTACCCAGGCCCCCTGGCAGACACTTTTATCCAAAGCAACTTACAGCACACATACATTTGATCAATTTGTGCGTTCCCTGGGAATCGAACCCATGATCTTGGCGTTGCTAGCGCCATGCTCTACCAGTTGTCCAACTTCTTCCACCGGCCCCTTTTGCAGTGACTTAAAAATCATTCTATGACAACAGGTGGAAAAATACCAATACAAATCAGATCATTAATACAACTGTAAATATAAACATAATACTAATAATAAATGAAATATAAACCATGTTCTTTAGATAGTTTAACACAACTCTCATACATATTTGTTTCATAAAACGGCTACAACAGTGATTGTCAGGGACTTAATTTGATGTTCCACTATATTGTCAGAATTTGGACGTGAACTTTATCACCATCTGATGGTGGAATCTCCAAACTGCAAATGCAGGAACTGAATTTAGACGTTGCACTGAAAACAGACGTGGTTCTGAAACGTCTTAGCGCAATGACCTATTTCTCAGGAAAATAGCAAATTGCGCTTTTCGCCACTTAATTACCATACAATATACCCACAGATAGCACAAACACTCCCACCAATGGCCACTTGCGCTTTGCGTTTAGAATTAGCGCTCTCATGAAAATTGGATAAGACGTAGCGCATGGTCGTAGCATGTAGCGCTGCAAAAATAGAGCCCAAAATGTCCAGTTTTCTCTTTCCACACTGACAGCTTCTCTTTGGCACAGTGCTAACACTTATGTCACTACAATAGCAACTGATGTAGACACACCAGTTTTTTTATTGATGACACAATCTGAACAAACAGATCTCATTTCATCACATGCCTAATGAGTGTGGACAGTCAATCATAAACATCGTAATTAAAAAAACAAAACAAATCAGATTTATGCACAATGTGAACAAAACCAGAGACCCCATTTACACCTGGTATTATGATGCGTTTCGGTCGTTCCGATCACGTGGTCAAGTGAGACACATCACTGTTTACTCCTGGTCACTTAAATGCACCTCCTGCGACCACTTGTGTTCGGATTTAGAGGGGAGGGTCTCTGATTTCATGACAATGTCAATCACTGTCCTTGTGTTACTGCATGATAATAAACTGCCAAAAAGTTATAAAGCTCAAATAAAACCAGCACACTGTTTCTCAGAAATGCAGCAGTAAATATTAACATTTCACTCGCCAGTGATAGAGTTGTGTAGTGTCGAAGCACCAAGGCCCTTTCACTGAATAAAAAGCAGTTGATTAAGAGGCTGGATTCAGCCTCGTCTTTCCCTGCATGCTGTCTCATGAGCACGCAGGAAAAAGCACTTGCATCTCATTCAGTTGAACTCCGTGCATCTCAGGGAACCGCACTGCGGACATCACAAGAGCAGCTCTCTTGAGAGCGTGTGAAGATGAACCACTTCTCAAGCGCTCTGATGTGCACGCCGTCAACAGAGGCTTGCGCTAAACTCCCGCGAAAATATAAACAAGGTTTAAACGTATTAATTTTGTGAACGCAAAGTGCTCCAGTTTCACTTAATGGCCATGTAATGGCAAATGTCTGTGGTCACTGTGGGTTTATTCACGCAGTGTTAATAACATGCAGTGAGACAGAGGAGATGCCCTGCTCTATTTCTGTGGAGATGATAAAATGCAAGAAACAGAATCTCAAAGCCTTCCTTCATGAGAAATAAGGGCTTGTGAGTTAATCAGAGAACCTTAAAATAATGTGTGAAAGTGAAGAATTTAAGGCAGAAATATTTTACTATTGCATAATATAATATAAGTATAATATAATATAATATAATATAAATATAATATAATATAATATAATATAAATATAAGTATAATATAAATATAATATAATATAATATAAATATAATATAATATAAGTATAATATAAATATAAGTATAATATAAATATAATATAATATAATATAAATATAATATAAATATAATATAATATAATATAATATAAATATAAGTATAATATAAATATAATATAATATAATATAAGTATAATATAATATAAATATAAGTATAATATAAATATAATATAATATAATATAATTTAAGTATAATATAAATATAATATAATATAAATATAAGTATAATATAATATAATATAATATAATATAATATAAATATAATATAATATAATATAATATAAGTATAATTTAATATAATATAATAATAATATAATGTAATATAATGTAACATAATATAAGTATAATATAATAATAATATAATATAATATAATATAATATAAATATAAGTATAATATAATAATAATATAAATATAAGTATAAGTATAATAATGATATAATAATAATATAATAATAATAATATAAATATAATATAATATAATATAATATAAGTATAATATAATAATAATATAAATATAATATAATATAATATAATATAATATAATAATAATAATATAAATATAATATAATATAATATAATATAATAATAATAATATAAATATAATATAATATAATATAATATAATATAATATAAGTATAATATAATATAAGTATAATATAATATAATATAATATAATAATAATATAATATAATATAATATAATATAATATAAATATAATATAATATAATATAAGTATAATATAATATAATAATAATATAATATAATATAATATAAATCTAATCTAATATAATATAATATAATATAATATAATATAATATAATATAATATAATAATAATATAATATAATATAATAATAATATAATATAATATAATATAATATAATATAATATAAATATAATATAATATAATATAAGTATAATATAATATAATAATAATATAATATAATATAATATAAATCTAATCTAATATAATATAATATAATATAATATAATATAATATAATATAATATAATATAATATAATAATAATATAATATAATATAATATAATATAATATAATAATAATATAATATAATATAATATAATATAATATAATAGCTATACAGGTTGCATGGGTTACAAAAGAAGCAAAAGAAAATAAAACATTGAAAAAGTCCAATGGATCAAAAGTAAATCGGACAAATAAGAGAGATATATTTGAGTTATTTAGACATATTTTGATAATTGAAATATTATTTGAATTATTTTAATTTTTATACTTTTATATTTGAATGTCATTCATATGTTTTTGAAGCCTGAAAAGGAAATCATATACCCTTATTTTATTATATGACCTAAGCTAAATTTGTATAAATGACTTTGTTGTGTGCATGAAGCACACACAGTGAGTTTGTATGGTAATTAATCATCATATTCGTGAAACACCTATAACAGGCAATTAATCGTCATAATCGCAATTATTTGTTTGACACTTAATTGTCAGCCAAATTTCACAGTCGTGACCCCTAATTTTCATTATTAGGTTCCTACCTTGTGAATTGTTTTGTTAAAAATGTGTATGAAATTTCAAACAGTGACAACAGCTGGTATCATTATTAAAAATGCAATTTCATGACATCATATAAATTGATAGAATAAGAAATGTGTACATTTTTAAAAAGCTAAAATGTGATGAAAATCATAAAGCAAAATATAAAAAAAGAATTACAATATACTATATTGCGTGAATATATATGAAGAGGCCCCCTCTCTCAGTTTGCTTAATATATTTTTAGTTATATTATGCTTACATGTCGTCAAAAGTCTGGAGAGTAAAACTAAAATTGATCGTAGAGGGTTGCGACAGCATGTTGTATTAAAATGTATTAATGTGGTTCAACAGTTTTAATTGCGCCCTGGCCCAAGATCATGCAAACTGTCTGTATCGGCCTTCCAAAAGGCCGTGCATGGAAGCATGGCTGCGGTGGGTTAGTTTTCAAACGCACTTCCACCACCCGACATTGTTGCAAAAGTTCTTATTTATTAACTCCAGTGAAAATGATGAATGAAACAGACTGAAATTAAACTCAAAATAATACAAAAGGAAATCTACTTATAAGAATTTTTTTCCAACAAAATAACGTCAAACAAAGTGGTCAAAAATCGTGTCTGACCCACTCCACGTCTCCCGACATTTGCCATACTCTACTCAAATTGCCGGCCTCTTATTCTTATGACGTATCTACCTTGCACAGGTACTCCCACCCATGGTCTACTTCCATACAACAATAAACATAATAAAATAAACATAACACATTCAATTAAACTGAATATTAAAATATAACACCACTGAACTATAGGCCTAATAATAATGGCTACAACACGGTCTGAAGGCTGCTTAATAGCAGCAGACTTCTCTCATTATTTAATAATAAAATCACAGGTCTGGCTATCAATCTGTTAACTTCAATTTAACTTATTAATTTTATGTTTGTTAAGTTTCTCTAAATGACCGCTGCCATTACAGATTTCAAACATCTGTGATTAAAATTAAAATAAGTCAAGAATAGCTGCAGAAACCTTTTTTTTGTAATTGCTTTATAAAACAACTACAAAGCCTAGTCATGAGCGTTCAGATGACATTTAAGCTGCTTTGCGTCCGCTGTCTAGTAATTGACACAGGTGTGTCTAACTGGTTGAGACGCCAGGCAGATATTGTTTTTCGCTTTATTTATGAAGGACTTGATTTTCCTTTTCTACTTTGCAATACAGAAAACAGCAAGAAAACAAAATAAAAAAGCCTGCTCTGAGACACAAAACAAACAAGATGTTGTAGTGTGTGCTGTCCACTTTGACAGCGTTGTTAAAGATAAATGTTACTTTGTACAACCTTCACATTGCATTCCTTCAAAGGCTACGGGAAGTTTACTTGGATTTGCTGCCTGGCGGCGGAACACGAGGACAATTGCGTTTCAGACCGTACATGGAACAGCGATTTTTCGCAAGCGCAGTGACGAGATTTCATAGGACAAGAAACTTTTGGAAAACGCTTGAAAACGGCAGTGTGGACGGAGAGCGTTTCTAAACGTCTAAACACAAATGCAGCATTTCGAGCAAATGTATCCGTTGTTTAAGTGGAGTACCTGTATATAACACAGTCAATGGAAAGGAGGAGGCGAGAACCGGCTTTACGATATAAATAAAGGTTTAATGATAAACGTAATCAAAAAGACAAACACACACACAGGTGTCCGACGGATGTCCGTAACTCTCTCTCTCTGTCGCACTGCCGTCTCCAGTCGGCCTTATCCCTCTCGGGCTTAATCAGCCTAATTAGGGGGCCGGGTGTCACGACCCGGCCCCGCCCTCTGCCCTGCCACACTGTATTAACTGAGATTCAGATGTGTGTGCTTCTCATCTGTGTCTCTGCATGTTGATATCAGACACACTGAAGAAATTTCAGATTGGACGGTTATTTCATTTTAAAGCCGCTCGTAACCAGCAAAGTTTAAACTCTTGTTTTAGCACAGGGGTTGATTGACAGGTGAGGGTTCACTGCTGTCCGGGACACATTAAGGATGGATTAGTGTTTACACCTCAGTTGCGATGAGGTCACATGCATTTTTGACCACATACGTATGTGGTTTCAGTGATCCCCGTTTAAACCTGTATTTAGCGCTGACCACTTGTGATCGGATCACCCGAAACGTATCTTCATACCAGATGTAAATGGGGTCACAGAGTCTTCAGGGAGACTTTAAACTTGGACCAGTAAGAAATCACATACCAACCACCCAGAACACCCTAGCAACTGCATGGCAACACCCTAACATCTTAAGTTTTGTGCAATAAAACACCACTCACATTCTCTTCAGATCATGTAAAAATCTAGTTTCATCACGCAAGAGCAGAAATGAATCTGGTTTAATTTCGACATTTGTCACTGACGGTTTCCCACAGAACAAGCGCGATGACGTCGTCTTACCCTCTGTGATTTGTGTAGCAGCTCTTTCCTCTCCTGTCTGAGGGAATTCAGCTCTTTATCTCTCTCTTTCTCCATTTCCTTCAGCTGCTTCTCCAGTTGTTGAACACGTTCCTGCAACACAGCGACATTATAATTAAACTACAATCTTCCTGATGAAAACATTACAGCACAAAAACTCATATCCAACCCACAAATTCACTAGTACTGTTCCGTCTGGTGCGTTTAAGGATCATGAAACAATGAAGCATGTGTTTAGAGATGTCTGGTTTGTTTGTCTCTCTCTCAGAGAGAGAGAGAGAGAGAGAGAGAGAGATACAGAAAGAGAGAGAGAGAGAGAGAGAGATGGTGCCGCCCGTTCACCTGAGATGTGTTGAGTGTGTGTTGTACTCTAGATATCTCTCTCTCGATCACCGTCTCACTCTTTCCATTGTCCTCTTCCTCTCTCTCGTCTTCCACGCCGCTCTCCAGCTCCAGAACGTGGAACTCCATGTCTTCAAACGCTCGCACTGCGGCATCCAACGCATGCTTATCCTGCAAACAAACGGGAGTTCATATACATCACAACAACCAAACCAACTAGCGCTGGGCAGTATGAACTAAATCTTATATCACAGAATGAGTAAATTAACATAATGGTAACAGTTTTCTATAGTTATTATTTCCAGTAAATTACATACTTTATCAACGTATTTCATCTCATTTGTATGGAAGCCCATTTCTGCCACATAGCTTTGATATGTCAAAATTATGAGATAAAAGTCAAAATTATGGGATAAAAAGTCATTATGTTGAAACAAAAAGTCATAATTATGAGATACAAAATTATAATTATGAGCTCAAAGTAAAAGTTTTAGATAAAAAGTAAAAATTATGAGATGCTGTAATTTATGAGATACTAAATCATAATTATGAGATTAAAAAGTAAAATTTATGAGATAAAATTCATTTTGTTTGAGATAAAAAGTAAAATTTTGAGATAAAAAGTCGAAATTAAGAGATTCAGTCATAATTATGATATACTAAGTCATAACTATGAGATAAGTCATATTTAAGAGATAAAAAATTATAATTATGAGAGTCAAAATTATGAGATAAAAAGTAAAAATTATTAGATGCTAAATCAAAATTATAAGATAAAAGTCACAATTATGGGATAAAAAGTCAAAATGTTGAAATAAAAATTCAAAATTATGAGATAAAAAGTCATTATGTTGAAATGAAGTAAAAATTATGAGATAAAAGTCACAATTATGAGATACAATTCAAAGTTATGAGATAAAAAGTCATTTTTGAAATAAAAAGTCACAATTATGAGATAAAATTCAAAATTATGAGATTAAAAGTCATTATACTGAAATAGTCACATTTTTTAGATAAAAGTTATAATTTTGAGATAATAAAAGGTATAATTATGAGCTCAAAGTACAAATTTTAGATAAAAAGTCAAAATTATTAGATGCTAAATCAAAATTATAAGATAAAAGTCACAATTATGGGATAAAAAGTCATAATGTTGAAATAAAACTTCATAATTATGAGATAAAATTCAAAATTATGAGATAAAAAGTAATTATGTTGAAATAAAAAGTCAAAATTATGAGATAAAATTCAAAATTATGAGATAAAATTCAAAATTATGGGATAAAAAGTCATAATGTTGAAATAAAAAGTCAAAATTATGAGATAAAATTCAAAATTACGAGATAAAAAGTCATAATGTTGAAATAAAAAGTTCAAAATTCAAGATTATGAGAAAAAAGTAAATATTTTGAGATAAAAAGTCATAATGTTGAAATAAAAAGTTCAAAATTCAAGATTATGAGAAAAAAGTAAATATTTTGAGATAAAAAGTAACAATTATGTGATGCTGACTCTAAGGCCTTGTTCAGACTGCCACTAAAAATCAGATTTTCTGCATATCCAGATTGTATCCAGATGAGTTTTTGAGAGTCTGGACAGCGAAAAACCACATGAAATCTGATTTTTCCCAATCTGATTCAAACCACATCGGGAGGTGGTTTCAAATGCGATTTAAATCTGTTTTTTTCAGATGTGTCTCAGTCCGGACGCTCTGGCTGCTCATATCAGATTTCAAATGGTCTTTTGACTCTTAACACGACACACAACGATGACGTCATAAATCGGTGACTGCAGCACGGAACATCACAATATTTACCAGTCTCCTCGTCGCTGAGTTTTTCTTGTGCGACGGAGGAGTTCTGCACCGCGACTAGACATAGCGCTTATTTGGAGAGCGAGATGATGCACCTCCATTTTTCCCGCATCTGTTTTGAAAGCATCGTCACATGGGTACACCAACGTCGTTACCAAAACAACCCATGCAGATAGGTTGGTTATGTCTGAATGCGCAAATCTGATTTGATCACTTGCAGTTAATATCTGAAAAGATCTGATTTGAGAAAAAATCTGATTTGCCTGCAGTCTGAACATAGCCTAAGTCATAATTATGAGATAAAAAGTTACATTTTTTCTCTCTCAACAATGGTGAAAGTTGGAGAGAGTAAAATGTTTGTATTTGGTATGATTTTTTTGACCACTTCATTATTTGTATTATATTTTAATTTAATTTGAAGTTGGCCCTACAGAAACCCAGACCCCTCCACTATCACATGACCCGAGACTGTCTCATGAAATGTCAGTGTGGAGTCTCTCTGTAGATCCAGATTTACAGGTAGAACCATTTCCAGTGTTTTACGTCGCAAACTGACTCCCGCATCAGGTTCTGCACGTATGGTGAGCACATACCACACACACAAAACACAAACATGACTACATGTTCCCTGGGGTAAACTTTACTTTTCCTGCTGAATGTGCAATTCTGAATATGTTTGTCTCGCTTCAGTGACAGATTTATAAAGCTCTACTGTATATAGTCAGTAACTGTGTTAACAATCACACACCACACATATGGTGCTCTTCACTGGAAATGTTACTAACCTTTTGTCTAACGTCTCCTTTTGTGTTCCACAGGTTTCGAACAACATAATTGTGAAACTATCCCTTTAAATGAGGTGTGAGTTTATTGCCACCTGTTGTAGCTGTAAGATCAGTTGTTCTCGCTGGTCTTCTGGTTGAGTGGGAATCAGTTTCTCCATCTCCTCACACTTCCTCTTCATCTGCTCCACCTTCAGACGTTCCTCCTCCAACCGAACACGCTCCTGAGATTTCGACAGACCGACACGTCAGTTAAACACTCACCTTCAGGGCATTCAAGCATGTTCAGTTGGATTGAAGGACCAATTCACTAATAGCCGAAATTGCGTGGCGTATTTCAGTGCAAAAATCTACATTTTATTCACTAAGCATCTGCAATCCAGTTAATCAGGTGCTATTTGCACTGGTACAGCGCTGTGGTGTGAGTATTCTGATTAAGTCATAAACCTCGTTCACACTGGGCTCAATTCCGGGGAGGCTTCTGTGTGAACACAAGCAGGAGCTGGAATGCCATAAAATTTGATTGAGTCGATACCGCGAAGGGTGCGTGTCTTAGTGATAATGTATTTAGATTATCACTAAGAGATTCAGCAGTTTCACTGTGTACCGCGGGTTTAAAAAATATTCGGCTATGATACGGCCACTTTTTTCCCCATTCACGGAATTGTGTGAGTCCGGATTCTTTCCATATTTTATTTTAAATATCCAAGTAAAGAAATCGACTACATTTACAGCTTCACCAACCTGACGTGATAAAATAGGAATACTTTGGGTATTTAAAAATGTTAATGAGAAGTTTTGGGGGCCTGGGTAGCTCAGCGAGTATTGATGCTGACTATCACACCTGGAGTCGCGAGTTTGAATCCAGGGCGTGCTGAGTGACTCCAGCCAGGTCTCCTTAGCAACCAAATTGGCCCGGTTGCTAGGGAGGGTAGAGTCACATGGGGTAACCTCCTCGTGGTCGTGATTAGTGGTTCTTGCTCTCAATGGGGCGTGTGGTAAGTTGTGTGTGGATCGTGGAGAGTAGCATGAGCCTCCACATGCTGTGAGTCTCCGCGGTGTCATGCACAACGAGTCACGTGATAAGATGCACGGATTGACGGTCAACTGAGACTTGTCCTCCGCCACTCGGATTGAGGTGAGTAACCGCGCCACCATGAGGACCTTCTAAGTAGTGGGAATTGGGCATTCCAAATTTGGAGAAAAGGGGATAAAATAAATAAATAAATACAATTTTTTAATGATGGTTACCAAGTTTGTAAATTGTGACAAAAAAAGTGCCATCTCATGCATGGGAACATTCCAAACAAGTAGGCTACTATGAACATAATTCCACAGAATTTGTGAAGATGAATGTAAGTGAAAATATGGTAGGTGTAGGCTAATTAATTATACATAAGAAACACAACCAGATACAGTACACTTTTACCAGTTTTTTACTGACTCTGGCGTTTAGCGTTTAGGTACACTAATTCGCCACAGCGCTTGCAATGGCCCGGTTGCTAGGTAGGGTAGAGTCACATGGGGTAACCTCCTCGTGGTCGCCATAATGTGGTTCACTCTCTGTGGGGCGTGTGGTGAGTTTTGCGTGGATGTCGTGGAGAATAGCGCGAAGCCTCCACACGTGGTAACGCGCTCAACAAGCCACGTGATAAGATGTGCGGATTGACGGTCTCAGTCGTGGAGGCAACTGAGATTTGTCCTCCGCCACCCGGATCGAGGCGAGTCACTACACCACCACGAGGACTTAGAGCGCATTGGGAATTGGGCATTCCGAATTGGAGAGAAAAAAAATAAAAATAACACACAACATAGAACAATACAAAAATGATCTTATGAGTTATTTATAAAAGTAGGCCTATCTGCCGGAATAAAATCACAACGCAATGTCACTTTTGTCTTTACGATTGTCCCACGATGTGTGTTAATGCGAGCACAAATGAAGGGAAAACTCGGGCAGTGTGAATGAACAAAATCTTGAAGTCTCATAACAGTTGCCGGAACAACTTTTCCAGGATTCATCCCGGGATCTCTGTGTGAAATGGGCTATAGTCATTATTTTCAACGCAAACATGCCTCCGTGTTGTGCAAATTAGGGTTTATTATTAAATGTGCCATATTCACAAAAGCCAGCACTATTTACTTGGTGCAATTAACCTTGCGCTGTGAAACGCCCACAAAAAGCAGACAGTAAATTTAATTTTATTTATTTATAAGACGTTTGTGTAAATTTTTTAGAAATGATGGCAGCAGTTAGTCATAAAATTATGGAGAAAAGCATTTTAACCGGGCAAATATCCGGATGCGCGGTCCAGTCGAGCACACTTTCAACAATTTTACGAGCCGATTCAGGTGTGTGGACCTCAGTGCTGGGTTGATGCTGTACAGTCCCAATGAAGTATGACAGATCACAACAGATCAAAACTGCCTGCAATATGGAAAACTGTGGTGTGGAGATCAACTGCAACAGCATGTGCAAATAGACAACGCTACCAGCGAGCGCAATTCATTCTTAGTAAATTCCCCATACCTTCTGTCTGCTGGCCCATCGCCTGTCTTTTTCCTGCAACATATGCAGCTGCTCCGTATGTCTGCGCAGATGCTCCTGCTCTGTCTGCAGCTCGCCTCGCAGCAATGCGACCTCCAGCTGCAGCTGCAAAAGACAGAGTCACTCTTACTCCACAGTGATGACAGAATATAAGACCAGAGCATTTCTCTACTCACCTCGATCTTCAGCTCCTCTCGCTGCTGGTCGAGCTCCGTGATGCGTCGCTGCAGCATAGAGGGAGACGTCAGGAAATGCGGCGAGTTGCCATCTGCTTGTTTGATGCGAGACTGGAGAAGAGAACGAGAGTTTGGGTGTGGTTTAAACACTAGTAGATGGAGCTGGTTAAGTTGATTTCTGTTCTGATTATCAGATGAAAGCTTGCGCTTACCCATTCACTCTCCGTGCTGCTCCCCTCTGTGTCTGACTCTGCCCCTGAAGAGGCGGGGCTTTGCCCTACAGCCACTCGCATTATCCAAGGGGACAAACGGATCGGCTTGTGCTGGCTCCTCAGAGGATCCATATTACTGTGTCTGGGCAGGTCTAATTAAACAGGAATGGACACTAGTTAGTGGAGGTATGAGATCTTTACGGCGAGTCATTTAACTATGTCAATTTCGATGCCAATGACAATTGGTCATGAGACTCGTAAGAATCAATGCTGTTTACTGTACTTGACATCAAACCTCGCATTATGTGTCTAATGGCGCCATATTGAATTGAGAGCTACAGCGGAATAATGACTTCAAAAGATTTGTAATATAGCCCACGAGTCATTAGAAATACTTTTATGATACTTTATTGTTGTTTTTTGCTCATTTGGATCTTGACAGCTCCAGTCCTCATTCACTTTCATTAAATGAAAAATAGTGACCAGGTTTTGTTCAAAAATTCACCATTTTTACTTAAAGGAATATTCCAGGTTCAACATAAGTTAAGCTCAATCGACAGTATTTGTGGCATAATGTTGATTTTAGAGGTAGACCGATATATCGGTTGTACCGCCATCATCCGCTCGGGTACCACCAGGACTACCATCGACCTGAGTTTGAGGCCAATCCGACCTTGTTTGGTCGAGTTATGCATCAATACGGATCCGTGTTGGACCCTTTTCCATGTGTTCAGTATTTACCATATAAATCAGGGGAACATAGGAGCCTGGGAACATAGGACCCTGAGAACATAAGACACTGGGAACATAGAACTCTGGGAACATAGGACCCTGGGAAGATAGAACCCTGGGAATTTAGAACCTTGTGAACATAGGACCCTGAGAACATCAAAACCTGGGAACATAGGACCCTGGGAATATAGAACCCTGGGAACACAGAACCCTGTGAACATAGGACCCTGAGAACATAGAACCCTGGGAACATAGAACCCTTGGAACATAGGATCCTGGGAACATAGAACTCTGGGAACATAGAACCCTGTGAACATAGGACCCAGAGAACATAGAACTCTGGGAACATAGGACCCTGGGAACATAGAACCTTGGGAACATAGAACCCTGTGAACATAGGACCCTGGGAACATCGAACCCTGGGAACATAGGACCCTGTGAACATAGAACCCTGGGAACACAGAACCCTGTGAACATAGGACCCTGGGAACATAGAACTCTGAGAACATAGAACCCTGTGAACATAGGACCCTGAGAACATAGAACCCTGGGAACATAGGACCCTGGGAACATAGAACCTTGGGAACATAGAACCCTGTGAACATAGGACCCTGGGAACATAGAACCCTGTGAACATAGGACCCTGAGAACATAGGACCCTGGGAACATAGAACCCTGTGAACATAGGACCCTGAGAACATAGGACCCTGGGAACATAGAACCCTGGGAACATAGGACCCTGGGAACATAGGACCCTGGGAATTTAGAACCTTGTGAACATAGGACCCTGAGAACATCGAACCCTGGGAACATAGGACCCTGGGAACATAGAACCCTGGGAACACAGAACCCTGTGAACATAGGACCCTGGGAACATAGAACTCTGGGAACATAGAACCCTGTGAACATAGGACCCAGAGAACATAGAACTCTGGGAACATAGGACCCTGGGAACATAGAACCTTGGGAACATAGAACCCTGTGAACATAGGACCCTGGGAACATAGAACCCTGTGAACATAGGACCCTGAGAACATAGGACCCTGGGAACATAGAACCCTGGGAACATAGGACCCTGGGAACATAGAACCCTGGGAATTTAGAACCTTGTGAACATAGGACCCTGAGAACATCGAACCCTGGGAACATAGGACCCTGTGAACATAGAACCCTGGGAACACAGAACCCTGTGAACATAGGACCCTGGGAACATAGAACTCTGAGAACATAGAACCCTGTGAACATAGGACCCTGAGAACATAGAACCCTGGGAACATAGGACCCTGGGAACATAGAACCTTGGGAACATAGAACCCTGTGAACATAGGACCCTGGGAACATAGAACCCTGTGAACATAGGACCCTGAGAACATAGGACCCTGGGAACATAGAACCCTGGGAACATAGGACCCTGGGAATTTAGAACCTTGTGAACATAGGACCCTGAGAACATCGAACCCTGGGAACATAGGACCCTGGGAACATAGAACCCTGGGAACACAGAACCCTGTGAACATAGGACCCTGGGAACATAGAACTCTGGGAACATAGAACCCTGTGAACATAGGACCCTGAGAACATAGAACCCTGGGAACATAGGACCCTGGGAACATAGAACCTTGGGAACATAGAACCCTGTGAACATAGGACCCTGGGAACATAGAACCCTGTGAACATAGGACCCTAAGAACATAGGACCCTGGGAACATAGACCCCTGGGAACACAGATACGCTCCCGTGTAAGACGGCATAACCGATAGTTCCAAAAAGCAACTATCGGCACTGTTTAATTGGTCAAACTGATATATCGGTCTACCTCTAATATATATAAATGTATGAGTAAATAGGGATGCACCGATACCACTTTTTCTCTTCCGATCCGATCCCGATATCGGAAATCTCAGTATCGGCCAACACCGAACCCGATCTGATACCAGTGTTGTGTTTTTTGCATAATCAGTTTAGAATATCTTTACATTATTGTGTGGAACTAATTGGGTGTGCTCTTTAATATGTAAAGAAACACAAACCTCTAACTACACATTATTTCAATATAAATGTATAGCTTATTAAGAAAAACTTTTTTTGTTAACTAGTATATTGGATAATGTAGCAGCAAAATTAACAGTAATTCCAGTATTATTTTTTGGAACCCATTCAACTTAAATTTTATTATAATTTGTAAACAAATGATAATAATAATAATAATAATAATAATATATTTTAATAATATATAACTTTAAAACCCTCTGACTTTTATTTTGACATTCTGAACTCTCCAGGAAGTCCTGTATGTGTCTGTTTATAAGCAAGTAATTCACTTCTTTTTCAAATTCTGTTAAAAAAAAAAAAAAAAAAAGCATCTCCGGTGCCGTTCTAAATGCATATTATAAGTGACCCGAACTTTTGAGCATCTACATCTGAGATGTTGTACGTGAGTAGCGCTCAAATATTGCGCACCGCTGTGAAGGCTAAAAATAGCCGCGTGTGTGTCAACAGAGCAGCGCCATTCACTGACGCGCTGGAGCTTCATGTGCATTTTATATATTTACTTATTAAACACAGCCTTTTGCGATTCACAGAGCTATCGCACATCTTCAAGTGGGTGTGAATAAAATGCACGAGTCACTAGTTTAATAGTGTTTTTATGGTTCTTTTATGTCATTTTTTGAGCTTGACAGTAACGAACATGACTAACACACAGTATCGGATTTGGATCGGGCTCGTCGGACCGATACCCCATCCGTCTAAAACCTTCAATATTGGATCGGTGCATCCCTATGAGTAAATACACCTTATATAATTGATAATAATATACATGGTGTTGACATTTTCTTATTTTTGTTTTTATTTTTTTTATACTAAGAATAAAGATAGTTTCTTTTTTTCCTAATTGTTTTATTCCTCATCCATAAACCTCATCTGGTGAAACATATACATATAAACTCTTTATCTGGTGAATATATAGACTGTAAAAAGTGTTATTTGGTAAACACTTGCATCTAGAGCATTGTAAGTTAGCCAAGTCTCTGTCATTTTAAAATAAGAGTCCCTCATATATTTCAGACTTATGCACTAAATCTTAATTTTTCTAGTTATAATTGAGATTTTGGTTTCACAATAAACTGCTTTTGGGATTTTAATTATTTTGGACTCTTGTAGCCTCAATGTCTGTTCCCGTCATAGTAAGGAAAGACTAATTCTATAAATTGATTTTTAAAAACGGATTAATTAATCGGCTATCGGCCTTTCCGACCACCTTAGTTATCGGTATAGGTAAAATCCACTATCGGTCGACCTCAAGTTGATTTCCACAAAAAATTAGTTTCGACTCGTCCTTAAGCAAAAATGGAGGTTACAGTGAGACACTTACAATTGAAGTCATTGGGGCCAATTTTTGGAGGGTTTAAAGGCAGAAATGTGATGCTTATAATTTTATAAAAGCATTAACATGAATTATTCTGTAACACTTGTGTATTATTCGAGCTGTAAAGTTGTAAAAATCATTTTTACGGTCACATTAGGGTTTACAGCGCTGCGTCATCATGACAACGCAGTTGTAAAATGGAATACAACTTTACACAGAAATGGTTAGTAAGTGATTTTACACATATTGTTTACGTCTTGTGTCTATACTTTTGAAACAAGTGAGTATTTTAATGTTTACGGATTGGCACCATTGACTTCCATTGTAAGTGACTCACTGTAAAAGAGACTTGTGCTTTTTTTAAAGAAAGGAATGGAAGAAAGTCATAAGTGTTCAGAACGACATGAGGGTGAATAATGATGACAGAATTCTAATTTCTTGGTGAACTGTTCCTTTAAACATTAAAATAAACTGTATGAACTGCTAACAAACAATATCAATCAATGTCTGCTTAATAAAAAAGTACATTTCTGGCATTGTTGTGGAGAGTATCAATTGAACATGAAATCTGGAAAGGATCTTTGTTAAAAAAAATGACCACAGAAAAGGCAATGAAGATGAAAGTAAAAATGAAAGAGACCCATTCAATACCACTGTAGTGGCAGCGAGTTTCTCTGTAGCTTGTACAGGTGTAGGTGTACAACAAGGCCACAATTCAGTGTAAATGAACTCTAAATGTTGTATCCATTGAAGCCTTTGTATTCGACGCTCTGTGAACTTCACAAGTCCTCTCCACCCCGAGTCACTCTTGTTCGCTCTTACCGCCACTACACACACATATCCAACAATACTGAGTGTGGGAACAGACTCGCTGTATGCCATCACCCAAACCGTTTCCCAGCCTCTCTCGGCCCTCTCCGTTCCCCCTACCCAAACCTTATTAGGAAACTAGAACTCAGAGCAACATGGATAATTATAAAACTCTTGATACGATGAGTTCAAAACACAGACTGATACACAGAGAGATCTGGAGGAGGAAGTGGCTTCTTAAATGTCACAGGCCGGTTTCATGTTTCCACACACACTGAAAGTGATTGGACTCCAAGAATAACTCCAAACCTCACTGAGCGGCACATACAATAGTTTGTTTACAAATGAATATAGTAAAGGTCCTCATGACTAGAGTGTGTATTATATATCATGTATATTTAATGTAAGTAGTCTTGATCAAAATTAGGCCTTGCTTCTTTAATTTAGTACGTATCATAATGCTGATGGTATTATGCTCAAAGCAAAACTCTCGTCAACACTTTAGCTAGTTTAACAAGTGTTGTTTAATCACAGATTAATAGACTAATCACACTGGTCGAACATTTTGCTGCTAAAATCGGTCTGTGCTTACTGAAAATCGAATCACTGACTCTTAGTGGCCGAAGCTAGAAGTGTTAACGTATGTGCACGAATGAGCTCCACTTTATGGGTGAAATGTCCACAGAGTGGCGCCAAAAGCGAGTTGTGTTTTGTTGTAAATGATGCAATACTAAAAAAATGGTGAACACATCTGAATTGATGCAAAGAAGGTTGGAGTGCCGCTTGTCAGTAATTTGGTAGAAAGTTTTCGATTACAGGATACATGAACATTCGGAAGCAATATGTTGATTTCACATTTAATTGAGAAACGACAGCCCGCTATGGGTCTGTTCCAAAACCTAGCGCTCTGCTTTATGGCACTTTTCCACTGCGCGTTACGGTTCGACTCGACTCGACTCTGCTCACTTTACTTTTCTGAGCTTGCTTTTCCACTGCGGTTTTGTGCCGCCTCAACATGGGTGGGATTATAGGCTGATCGTTATAGTTGCACCGCCTCTACTGCCGTGACATCATCTTAAATGCGACACAAACATTACTGACCATAAACAATAACACGATCGCTAGCTGTTAGCTACTAGCTCATTGTGCTGCATAAAGCAGTTGTTGCATGGTGATTTTACACAAGTGTAACAGTTAAATTGGCCTGGTTGTTTTAGAAGCAAGCTTTCCAGTAGCTGGTCAACTAAATAAAGTGAAGCTTTCAAGCAGAATGTAGAGTTAACGTAACAAAACGTACTATCCTCCATCGTGGACTCCAACAACACCGAGTCCAGGGCACTCTCCCTCCCATTGCTCGCCGGTCCATTTGGTCGAACCACTTTCACTTTCTTCTGTTTGAACCACTCCGGCTGTTGTGGTCCTTGATGGTTCTGTAGTCACTTAAGTTTTTTTTAACTTTTCCCTACACTGTTGGTAGGTCCGGTAGTAGCCGTGTGCGGCCAACAGCTGAGACACTTCCTGTAAGTCTTTTTCGTTTAGCGTTGTTTCGTTCGTCGCTAACGAGAGGAACGTCTGCACCTCGTTTATTGACCACGGCGTGGTTTTGCGCACAGCCATTTCTTTTTACAATTAGAAAGTCTATGCTATTGCTGTCGCTGTTGTTAACTTTAAAACTAGCGGGTTGATGTCCCGTGTCGCAAATCCAGTGACGCTGGTAGTGACGATTCTCTCTGACCAATCAGTGATCTGCAGGGTTTTGACGTCACAGTTAGTATCGGCTCGGCTCGCTTGGAACCTTGACTAAGGTGGTACTAAAAAATATCAGGTACCAGGTACTATCCACAGTGGAAAACCCCCAAAAAGCGGGCAGAGTCGAGTCAAGTCGAGTTGTACCGTGCAGTGGAAAAGCCCTATAAGTGTCCTTATACTTTTCAGGAGGAACCGCTAAACATGTATAATAAATCCAAGATTATGAATGGTAATTTGTGCAGTCCAGTGTTGGGTAATTACTGAAAAAAAAAGAGTAATCCACTACAAAAGTAATCCACGACAAAAAAGACAAACGTTTAACACTTTACTGCCAGCACAGAGTCTCCTGAACTGAGATCAGTCGGTTTAAATGAAATGAAATTATGCGTTGCATATAGCGAAGCCAAAATACAACGTCCATGTATGTCGACGAGGGGTCGCACAATGTTAAAAAAAACGTCCGATCGACTTCACGGATCTACTTCAGTGTGTCTGATATCAACATGCAGAGACACAGATGAGAAGCACACACATCTGAATCTCAGTTAATACAGGTACTCAGCTAAAACAACTGATAATTTTGCTTTAAATGTTGTGTTTGTGCTTAGATTAAATTTCAACTACATCTGGGAGAAACAGCGCGCTGGTTTTGTTCACGCTATCCTTGTCTTTTCTGACTTTTGCGTGGTTTATTATCACGTAGTAACAAAATGACATAGCAACTGATGTATGTCATCATGAAATCAGAGACCCTTCCCTCTAAATCTGAACACAAGAGGTCACAGGAGACGCATTTAAGCGAGCAGGTGTAAACAGCGATGATTTTAAATGTAATGCATCAAACTGATTTTTGTACTGAAAGTAATTCGATTGCAGTAACTAATTACTTTGTTTTTTCAAATGTCTCAAGATTGATTTTGTTAACTAATACTAGTCGACATGTGCAGCAAACAAGCAAAAATGCAATCTAATCTGTTCTTTATCTAAAATCCAACTCATATACGGATGGTCTTTTTTCAGAGGCGTGAACAGTATTCAGGAGAGGAAGCCGTTGAAGGTCCAAGTCAACGATGATAAATGGTGTTTTAGCAACGAGTAGGACAGAATGTAGATGTGAAAGTTCTGTGGTGGATGGGTAATTGAGATAAACTTAAAAGAGATATGAAAAGAAAACCAAGAGTGACATAATATACAACAGCGCAGGCGATACAGCTGAACGGAAAAAACTCTGAGTCAGAAATCGTTGGTAATTGCAGAGGAGTGGCTGTAGAGATTAGACAGCACAAAACATCCTGCTTCGCCAACACTGCCGGGACGAACTGATGAGTCTCAGCACAGTCTTTATTTACAATGCCTTGTTAATTATTTTCTCCTTGACTCTGCAATAACTCGCCGCCGCAGACCCCTTTACCAACACAATAACCCCTGCTAACATGCTCCTTCCACGTATTCTCAGCGTTACAGCAAATCACAGAGTGTTTGACAAATAGAAGAAGAATTTGTATGTCAATGAAATACAGTAGCTTCCACATCCTGCCACAAACCCACTTTGCATAAGTCATGACTCAATTTCATTGTCCTTTATTAAAACACCAACAAATCTCCTTGTAAAACCAGTTTAGATATAAACCCAAAGGAGGGTACTACCATAGTACTCTGATACACACTATGGCATCATATTCATAGACTATGGTATTACCATGGTACTATGTCCAAATGGAAACTTAAATGGCATTTACATTGTGCCAAGGCATTTCAAAACACATCTTGACAACACCATGGCATGTATAGGATGTATATAAACGAACAGAATTATGGTATTATAGCAAAGCTCTAGATTGCACCTTGTAATTGTCATTCTGCACACCAAATTCGATTATTAAATTAGTTTATTGTTATTGCATAGAGAATGCAATATAATAAATCCGCTTACCTGTAAAGAGCAGACTTTCAGGTGAAGTGTCACACCTTACATACACTACTCAAGAGAGCGTTCCACACACTGACACCTTCCACTATATGCAATCGAAACTTTCAACACGCCTCTGTATAATTACAGGTGCAACATTCTTGAGTGCAAAACACTCGCAGGACGCCTGCAGGTCAGACGAGCTGAATGTTTATTTAGGGGTCTATCATACAGAGTATAATAAACTGAGGATGTTTGTTGATAGTGATATCTAGAGAGCAGGGAGGCCAAAATATACAGTATATAAGATATATCTATTTACAAATAAAAGATGTACACAAAATTTCATTTACACCCTATTTATTCACTAAACATTTGAAAGCAGAAAATTGTGTACACCTGACAGGTTAACACTTCTGTTAATCTGTCAGGTGTACACCGTTATTGGTTGATAATTTCAAAATGGCTGAAATATCGATCACTAAAAGTGTAAAACCAGGGGTTTTCAAAGTGCTCATAAATTAAAAACCACAAAAAAAACACTTTATTTACTGAATTTGACATCATTGTCTTTTCAGTTTAATCTAAATGTTTCTCTTCAGGTTTTTGCATTTAAAAAATATACTGTCAATTTAAAACAAAGTAGACTACCTATATTTTCCAGACGGGGTACAACGGGGCTAAACGTACTTTAGACATTGTGTGCAATGTCTACAGTTTGATTTTAAGGTAATTTTATGTCATATTTAATTATTTCTATAATTTTGCAAATGTATGTAGCTAATGAGAATCACTAAAACTATCACATTTATTTTCAGGTGAAATACTTATTTATCATTTTCAGTAGGGCTGGGTATTGATAGAGATTTCCTGATTCAATTCCACTCCAGTTTCGATTCAATTCCATATGGATTCATATGGGTTTATTTCAGTTATAATGTCCCTTTTGCTTACATATGAAATAAATTATCTCCCATCTAATGCTGTGAATTACAGGGGACCTTCTAACTAGATACATTAAGAAAATACTAATTTACTAATTATATTTTATAAGTTTTTCATTATTTTGGTCACATTTTGGCTTTTTTTATATATATATATATAAAAACATCCATGTATTCAATCAATAAATAATATATTATATTTCATATATTATTTTTTGTAACATGTTTATTGTTTAATTTCAGAATTTGTACTATTTACTGGTATTTACAT
The DNA here is from genome assembly GCF_019703515.2 of Myxocyprinus asiaticus. Lineage (NCBI taxonomy): Eukaryota > Metazoa > Chordata > Actinopteri > Cypriniformes > Catostomidae > Myxocyprinus > Myxocyprinus asiaticus. The sequence goes on from NC_059359.1 coordinate 1,188,810, forward strand.
TTATTTGTTGAGCACATGCTAAAAAACCGGTACTGTCTCTTTAAGAAAGACGCCATTTCTGTAAACAATGTCTTTCTATGGCTATTTTCATGGTGAAAATAATAATAATAATTATATTTATTTATCACACATTATACATTTGCACATATACAGTGAAATTCTTTTTTTTTCACATATCCCAGTTAAGCTGGGGTCAGAGTGCAGGGTCAGCCATGATACAGCACCCCTGGAGCAGATAGGGTCAGGGGCCTTACTCAAGGGCCCAACAGTGGCATCTTGGCAGTGCTGGGGCTTGTAACCCAGAGCCTTAACCGCTGAGCCACCACTGCCCATAAAACCAGGTTAAAGTAGTAAAAAAAATAAAACTAAATAAGATGTTTAAGATCCATTTTCACTAAAAACTCAAACTAAATTTTTATGAACTTTGTAAAAAAATAAAAAAAAGAACAAATCAATGTTTTTAATCAATAAATATGATATTATATTGCATATATTATATTATTGTTTAATTTCATAATTTTTATTATTTACTGGTATTTACATTGATTTGTTGAAAATCGGTACTGTCTCTTTAAGAAAACCGGCAGCGTCTGTAAATTAGCGCATGATAATGAGTGTTCTTTATCTCATCTGTGCTATGCCTGATTACAATTAAATGTTTATTTGTTGTTGTTTTTAATCAACACATGACTGTAAAGAACAGAAAGAGTATTAAAAGAGACATTATTCAATGACAAATCGGCCGCGTGGTCTTAACATTTACCAGCCAGTTGCCAAATATATACATTTTTAGTCGCATAGCGTAAAAATTGGTTGCAAATGTGAGTGATTTCCTCTCATTGTAGTGGAGAGTTGCGCATAGAGTAAAAGATCGATCTTGGGTTTTAAGAATCGATATCGTTCAAATGAAGATCGCGATGCTTTAGAAAATCAATATTTTTTTCCCCCACCCCTAATTTTCTGTTTTGTTCAAGGTTATTAAATCAAAAGTATTTTAATAGCTGTCGAATAAATTAAAGTATTTGGGGTAAAAAGCCCCCTATAAAACAGGTTTGTTTGTTTTTTTAAGTGGGGCGAATAGATTTGTTACGAAGAATGTTTAAAGTTCAACTTGACTGATCTAATCACAATGGAGATTAATTTGTTATAAAATACTTGATTGAAATTAACAGATAACGGTTAACCCTAATCTTAATTTATTACTCAAAAAAGCAACAGTATTAGCCCTGTAACTATTGTCGCTATATTTACACAATATTCAGTCACTCCAGGATTCTTGCAAATTCTGCATTTCTGCATTAACTGCGGCAGCTTGCAATTTTTTATAATTTCCGCAAATGTTCTGCATCATTTTCCTTCGTGTTTGACAGCGGCAAAATACATGTTTGAAACTGTTTACGCAGTCGCAACATATGTAAATGCACAGCTGCTATTGTATCATCTCCATAGTAACAGTGTAAGTGTCTCCGTCTCGTCTCCTCCACGTTGCGCGTTCACAATCAAAATCCTTCTAAACTTTTGCGGGACCGCAGACAGCACACATACATCACAACTAGCGTTTAATCGTAACCCTGGGTGCAGCGAATGAGTCACAAAAACCACGTTTATACAAAGAATCCCTAACATTCACATAAAATCCCCATTAGCTGTGTAATAAAATGTGATTAGAATTTGAAGTGCTATTAATACAGTAGGCTACGAATCTGAAAATAGCAATATGCTTATATGCTGATAATAAATGCTTATAAATGTTTTTTTACTCAAATAAAAAAGGTCACATATATGCAACATATATTTCAAAATATAACTGCCATTTTCATAAATTTTTCGAAACATTTGTGGAATTTAAATGTGTACATAAATGCTCAAATATATGAACCATAATTGTATTTATTTATGTTTTTTTTTTTTTTTTTTTTGCTAACTGCATAGAAAGTTATTGTGCATTAAAATATTTACACGTAATTGCATTTACAATGTAATTACCACAATTACAGAGGTATATAATGATGATTTGAGAGTTTTCACTGCAAAACAACACAAAAAATACCGCAAAATTGGAGAAAAGCCGGAGCAAATTCAGTTATTTTGGGCCGCAAAAATCAGGAAAAAGTGCCGCGAAATCCTGGTGGGACCGAATATTACTTAAATATCCTTTTACCCCAAGTGTGTTCCCTCGCCAGTTTTCATTGTCAGAGGCATGTGGATACAAAAACAGATAGGAGTGGATACAGGATGCCCGGGACGGAGAGGTGCAGCTTTGAGTGGGGTGGCCAGGCTTCTGTAATAGGGGGGCCACGGACACCCCTGGCCACCTCCTAACTCCGCCCCTGCTTTACAGTTTTCTCAAATTGGTCTTTATACTTCATTATTTTAGGAAGGGGGTCCCTCGCAGGGATATTTGCGGGTCCTTGGCATCAAAAAGTTTGAAAACCCCCAATTAAACCCCTGCATATAATGTATTGAAGTTTCCAAGTTATTGTACATTCTCCTTATGCAAACGTAAAATAGTGTCGTTGTCCAATAAAAACTAAGAGAAACTAAATTTACAAAAAGCACTGTTGCCAAACCATGATACTTACCGATCATACCTGGTCACAAACTTCCGGAATTTGAAGTAAAGGCGATATAAACTGACAAAAGCGACGCATAAAGTCCGTGCTGTGAATGTGAAGCGGGATTCCCGGTAATCTGAAGCGAGCGGGATTTCCAACTTTCACTCAGCCGTCGCGGACGGAGCGCTTTCGCTATGAAATCCAACAAATCTGGCGTTGTCTCAAACTCTAGTGAGCCGCCTATCTAGACCGCAGGGCGGCGCTATCAAACACAAATGCAGCACGCGCATAGTAGGGTCAAACACGCTGTCTACGTAGGCGGCTCACTAGGGTTTGAGACATTCGTCAACCGTCATCAGGTAAAGTTCAAGCGAGGCGCTGCGGATAATAAAATAAAAAACAGTCAAGTTTATGGCCTACATGACAACACATCCACTATAACTAAACACATACATATATATATATATATATATATATATATATATATATATATATATATATATATATATATATATATTTTATTTATTTTATTTATTTATTTATTTATTTATTTATTTTTATTTTTTTTATTTTTTATTTTTTTTACCCCATTTAACTCTCAAAATGTTCCCCTAATGTTAGCGTAAGGTTCCCGTTTGGTTATTTTTTTGGGAACCAATTCCTAACGTTCTCTTAAGGTAGTTCCGTTTTTTTTTAAACCACAAACTAATGTTCCCAGAACGTTGCAGGGAGGTTTTTGTATGACAACCTTAAAATAACATACGGAACGTTCTCTTATTTTTATTTATTTTATTATTATTATTATTATTATTATTATTATTATTATTATTTATTTTTAAAATAATGATTATTTTAATAAACGTTAGACAACAATGACTGACATTAGTGCAGTACAGCATAAATTAAATCAGAGTTACTTAGCAGAGACGGGCCACTTCTATTAAAATGTATGAACGAGAGAAATTGAAATGCTCATCGGTCAACGGATGTAGAAAGGAAGTCCCGCCTTACAGGTAAAAGAGCCAATCACCTTTTAGATATAGACATCGCCTGTCAATCAACTCGAGAACGCGCATGCGCATTAGCTATACAAGCCGGGAAAATTGCGTCTTTTAGCCTTATCTGGGATAAAGTATCCCAATTTATGATACCAATACTGTCATATTTTATTGCTGATTTGAAACATGTTCTTTGATAGTAATCTTGACCAACCGTTTCAGAGATTTCGGTGTTTCCCCATTCAAGTAGATAGGAGCTGCACTATCATGACTGGAAATAACCTCCCGAGAGCGTTCTAAACATGACCAACAGCGACTTGCAAGAAAGACTTTAATTAAATGTAGAAAAAAGGTAACAGTAGCCTATATGTTGGAGATGTAGTATAATAATGCTTTTAAATTGTGCTAGGTTGCTTGAAAATCATTACTATACTCGTTATTGTTATATGTTTACATTTGGAATATTATCGTTTGAATATTATCATTATATATTTACATTTTTAATAAGACAGTCAATATGAAACTACATGATATTCAACGTGATATGACATGGGGGGAAAGCAGGGCGGGGCTTGATTTCATCTGTCAGGAATTGATTAGGTGACTTAAAGTGACAGGTGGTCAGAGAGGAGGGGTTAAAAAATAAGAGGGCTTGGTGACATCAGACAAAAAGGAAAGTTGTTTTAGAGGCAGAGAAAGTTATTACTTTTCAACGAAAGTTTACAAGGACAAATATTAGTATTCTTTGAAATATCACGCACTGATGAATGGTTCACAAAGTATTTAAAAAAGTAAATAGACTCAGTTTACTTCTGAGGACTTGACAAGGACACCGATATATGCAAGGAGCCACAGGTTGTGCCTGACAGGTTGATCAGCCTAACTGACTCCACCAGGGTAAGTTTAGAGGTAGGTTTAAGGTTAGGGCCTCGTTAAACTGTCAGGCACATCCTGGGGCACCTTCCACCAATGGGCAACATGGACAGTGTGACTGGTGAAGCCAAACATTTCTGACACTCTCAGCATTCCTTCTAAAGCACGAGGGGGGACCCACAGTCATGTGTGAATGAACATTACACACCACAGTGCCACACAAACAGAAAGACAATGATAAAATATAGCACAGACAAAACAGTGAACAGATGGAGGAATGCAGTATATTCTTGCTCTGAATGGACAACTGGCAGCTCTTTTGTGCACCCTCTTTCCTCCAGTACTCTAGACAGTGTCAGTGACATAAATAATTTATGCCTGGTTGCAGAAAGATAACATAAACTGGCAACTGTCAAGTGAGGGCATTAGTGCCTATATGTTAGTTGTTTTGGTTCAGTGGGCTACAGAATACATTGTGTCTATGATTAGCATTCACGGGCTACTGTCAAGAAAAGACAAGAAAAACTTGCAGCATTGATGTTTTCCTGCTGAAGCACATCTGTTGACTTCCTGGCATTGAGTTCCCTCATAAAGGGCACTGAGACTCCTCCGGCATGTTGGCTAATGATACTGTAGTGCTGTAATATACTGCAGATAACAGCACAAAACTCCATTGTGAAGTGTGTAATTGCAGCACCCCTAGTGGCACCAAACGAAACTGTCAAAATAATCACTGTTTTCAAACTAGTTTCAAAAACTAATTTCTCTCTGGAGAAAAAATAATGGGATTTTTAAAATCTGCGACTCTGCTGTTGCGCTCTATTGCACACTTTTTTATACTCTCTACATACAGTACATGTAGTGTGCTCGGGTTTATCAGACAAAGATAAAGTTATCACAAGGATATGAAAGCAAAGGAAATCTGAACTGATATACTAATGCAAATGGCTTTGTGTTTTGAAGTTGGGAGATGCAAGCTGTGCATGAACTCTCAAGTGATTTCACTTGCAAAGTGAGTCGTTTTTCTAGTCTGTCCTGACAGTGAAGCTATTTGTCAAAAACGAGCATGTTATTCAGCTGTTTATTTGTGCTCAGCTGGTTTAAGAGACTTCAAAAATGTCAAAAAGAAGAGGCAACTGTGGTTTGACCAAACACTTTTATTAAAAACAGAATTATATATTATTTCATAGTTTTCATACAAAATCTGTCATTACATGTAATAGAAGTTTTAATATGGCAAATTACACAAGCATTTACCATTTTGTTTGGACTTACAATTATCTGAAGCATTTCAGTGATTTCTGATAAAGCATTTGTTTAATGCAACCCATGAGATATTTTGTCATTTGCCTGATCTAAGTATGATATATGGCATATTTGTTATGCAATCCAGAAATATTTTTATGTCAAAGTGGACAAGAATTACTAGAGACCAGAAATAAAACAGCACAGTTTGATATTTCAGTAATGTTGACATTCTTTTCTACTTACCCTGATTCAGATGGGTTCATTACTGCAATTACAATCACTGCATGAAGTTTAAAGGCAATTTCTGTCTCTATACACAACATAAAATTAATTTGTCTTCTTAAAAAAAGCTATGCTTGTCACACTGGATTTCTTCATAATGTTCAAACATCGTGAAGTCCGCACACCAAGTTTGCAGGCACTGAAATATCTGTGGGAAAAATAGTGAAAACATAAGGCTAAAGATTTGTTCAAATGAGCAAGAGTAAATAGTTTAGTGGCAAACCCCACTAAAAAGTCCCTCTAAAAGAAGAAACCCCTCATTATCAAGAAAATGAAGCTTTTCCCGCTTCAGAACGCTCTTAAAATGAGTAATAAGCCGCACCTTGACTCACTAACAGATACAACATGTCATCACTCATCCAGCAATTACCTCTAAAGATAAACACATTCATCAATCTTTTATCAAGTGACACTTCATTCAACTGTTGTATAAATCTGTACTCTACCTATTTTTTTGGGGTTGGGTAGATTCAGATTGTTCATGATTTTCTCAAACTCATCCATTGTTTTGGTCAGACGAGGGTTGAATTTCCTCTCTTCATCAACAGTGGACACTGTCTGACCTTCAGTGAGCAGACGACATCCAAACAGCGAAATAAATCATATAGAAAAGACACAATTGCATTCAAAGTCCTTGTAAGATGCAGATAAACACACACAGACACACAGACACACACACACACACACACATGCACACAGGCACAAAGACACACATACACACACACTCACACACACACAGACACAAACACACACACACAGAGACAGACACACACACACACACACACACACACACAAATACACACACTCATACAGACACACACACACACACACACACACACACACAGAGAGACAGACACACACACACACACACACACACACACACACACACACACACAGAGACAGACACACACACACACACACACACACACAGACACGCACACACAGACACGCACACAGGCACACAGACACATAGACACACACACTCACACACACACAGACACAAACAAACAGACACACGCTCACACAGACACACACACACACTCACACAGACACACAGACACACACACACACACACACAGACACACACACATACAGACACAGACACACACACACACAGACACACACACATACAGACACAGACACACACGCACGCACGCACACACTCACACACACACACACTCATGTTGGTGCAGCTATCATTATGAGGACTCTCCATAGACATAATGATTTTTATACTGTACAAACTATAGATTCTATCCCCTAACCCTAACCCTACCCCTAAACCTAACCCTCACACACACACACACACACACGCACGCACGCACGCACGCACGCACACACTCACACACACACACACACGTTGGTGCAGCTATCATTATGAGGACTCTCCATAGACATAATGATTTTTATACTGTACAAACTATAGATTCTATCCCCTAACCCTAACCCTACCCCTAAACCTAACCCTCACACACACACACACATTCACACACACACACACACACATGTTGGTGCAGCTATCATTATGAGGACTCTCCATAGACATAATGATTTTTATACTGTATGAACTATAGATTCTATCCCCTAACCCTAACCCTACCCCTAAACCTAACCCTCACAAAAAACTTTCTGCATTTTTACATTTTCAATAAAACATCGTTTAATATGATTTGAAGTGATTTGAATTATGGGGACACTAGAAATGTCCTCATAAACCACATTTATAGCATAATACCCTTGTAATTACCAGTTTATAACCTAAAAAAAATGTCCTCGTAAACCACTTAAACCTGCCCCCCCCCCACACACACTCACACACACACACTCACACACACACACACTCACACACACACACACACACACTCACACACACACACACACACACACACACACACACACACACACAGACACACACACAGACACACACACAAACACACACACACACAGACACACACAAACACGCACAGACACACATACACACACACACAGACAGACACACACACACACACAAAACACAAACAAACACACACAGACACACACACACACACACACACACACAAAAACACACAGACACACTTGTGATTGCATATTCTATATAAATGTGCCAAGTTGTTTGAGAACCATAAATAGCCAGCAGTTAGGCTAATAAACTATATGACTTAATGGAAAGCTACTGGAGGTGAAGTTACAATGATTTCACCAGGTAAAAGGGATTTTAGGCACTCCCTAAGTTGACCTGACTTGGGGTAAAATCCCAGTAACATACGGCCTCTCCTAGTTTATAGCTTCAGTAATAGTATAGCTTCATACCCTTGTAGTCATGTGCGGGATAGATGAAACAATGTCCAGGTAGCGTGAAAATCCTCTTATGAACAGACTCGTACAGTCTCTTTGGACACCCTGAAACACATAAGATGAAAAGCTTCACTGTATAGCCATCATGTGGACATTTGGAGTATTACAAAAACAAAGACAAACACATGGAGGAGCATGCATAAAAAAGGGATTGTTTCTGCCTTTTCAGTTGACTTAAAGGATTAGTTCACCCAAAAATGAAAATTCAGTTATTGTTTACTCACCCTTATGTTGTTATAACCCTATATGACTTTTCTTTACATACATACACACATACACACAGACACACACACACATACATACATACATACATAGTGCAAATCTAAATACAAATCTGTTATATACAGTGCAAGGGAATGTAATGGCAGAGGAGGTTGGATAAATATAAAAAGACTAGACTGTGAATTGCACATAGTTATTGCTCAATGGGGCAGTTTTAACTGTTCATGAGATGGATAGCACGAGGGAAAAAACTGTTCCTGTGCCTGACAGTTCTGGTGCTCAGAGCTCTGAAGCGTCGGCCAGAAGGCTGACAAATTCCTTGTTCAAAAATGTAGTGGGCAGGGTGAGTGGGGTCCAGAGTGATTTTTCCAGCCTTTTTCCTCACTCTGGAAGTGTACAGTTCTTGAAGGGAGAGCAGGGGGCAACCAATAATCCTCTCAGAGGTCCGAACTGTCCTTTGTAGTCTTCTGATGTCTGATTTCGTAGCTGAACCAAACCAGACAGTTATTGAAGTGCAGAGGACAGACTCAATGACTGCTGAGTAGAACTGTATCAGCAGCGCCTGTGGCAGGTTGAACTTCCTCAGCTGGCGAAGGAAGTACAACCTCTGCTGGGCCTTTTTCACAGTGGAGTCAATGTGTGTCTCCCACTTCAGGTCCTGTGAGATGGTAGTGCCCAGGAACCTGAATGACTCCACTGATGCCACAGTGCTATTTAGAATGGTGAGGGGGATCACCATTCCCGAAGCTCAGGGATCTGAACAGCTGTCGACTCTGCTCCGGGCTATGACCAACCCGAGTGTTGGGGTGTTCCTCCTAAAGTCCACAATCATATCCACTGTTCCAGGTTGTTTTGACTGGACCAGACAGCCAGCTGTTCAACCTCCCTTCTGTATGCAGACTCATCGTCATCTCGGATGAGGCCGATGACAGTGGTGTCATCTGCAAACTTCAGGAGCTTGACAGAGGGGTCCTTGGCGATGCAATTGTTGGTGTAGAGGGAGAAGAGTAGTGGGGAGAGCACACATCCCTGGGGGGCACCAGTGCTGATTGTACAGGTGCTGGAAGTGAGTTTCCCCTGTCTCACAAGCTGCTGCCTGTCTGTCAGAAAGCTGGTAATCCACTGACAGATAGACATGGGAACAGAGAGTTGGTGTAATTTATTCTGGAGTATAGCTGGGATGATGGTGTTGAAAGCCAAACTGAAGTCCACAAAAAGGATCCTTGCATATGTCCCCGGTCTGTCCAGATGTTGCAGGATATGATGCAATCCCATGTTGACTGCATCATCCACAGACCTGTTTGCTCAATAAGCAAATTGAAGTGGATCTAGAAAGGGTCCAGTTATGTTCTTCAGGTGGGCCAACACCAGTCTCTCAAATGATTTCATGACCACAGACATCAGGGTGACAGGTCTGTAGTCATTAAGTCCTGTGATTTTTTTTTTTTTTAAGCAGCATGGAACTTCACACTGCTCCAGTGATTTGTTGAAAATCAGTGTGAAGATGGGGGGCAGCTGGTTAGCACAGGATCTAAGACACAGGGGTGAAACACCATCTGGGCCCTGTGCTTTCCTTATCCTTTGTTTTCAAAAGACACAGCTCACATCATCTTCACAGATCTTAAGCGCAGGTTGAGTAGCAGGAGGGGGGAGGAGGGGGGTTGCAGGAGGTGTTGGTGTTTGTGTGAAGTGAAGGTCAGTGCAGGTGTGGGGTGTGAGATTGGGCCTTTCAAATCTGCAGTAGAACACATTCAGGTCATCAGCCAGTTGTTGGTCTATCACAGGGTTGGGGGTAGGAGTCCTGTAATTCGTAAGTTGTTTCATGCCACTCCACACTGATGCAGGGTCGTTAGCTGAAAATGAGTTTTTCAGCTTCTCAGAGTATCTTCTTTTAGCCACTCTGATTTCCTTAGTCAGTGTGTTTCTGGCCTGATTGTACAAAATTTTATATCCATCTCTGTAAGCATCCTCTTTGGCCTGACAAAGCTGTAAACTATGGTTTGTCGTTGTTGAACTTTAAATAAGTCCTAGTAGGAATGCACATATCCTCACAGAAACTGATATATGATGTAACAGTATCTGTGAGCTCATCCAGGTCTGTGGCTGCAGCCTCAAAAACACTCCAATCCGTACAATCAAAGCAGGCTTGTAGTTTCCGCTATGCTTCATTGGTCCATCCCTTTACAGTCCTTACTACAGGTTTAGCTGATTTTAGATTCTGTCAGTAGGTCGGAAGAAGATGAACCAGACAGTGATCAGAGAGTCCCAAAGCTGCTCTAGAGCGATATGCATCCTTTATTGTTGTGTAGCAATGACCAGTATGTTCCTGTCTCTGGTGGAGCATGTGATGTGCTGTTTGTATTTGGGCAGTTCACGTGTGAGATTTGCTTTGTTAAAACCTCCAAGAATAATAATAACTGAGTCCGGGTATTGTTGTTCTGTGTCTGATGCTTTGATCAGCCAATGTTGCATGTTTTTCAAACATCTATCATTTATCAAGATAAATATATATATATATATATATATATATATATATATATATATATATATATATATATATATATATATATTTTTTTTTTTTTTTTTTTTTTTCAGCCCTGTCAACTACACAATGATAGATATATTCAGTCAAAATATTTGGTTAAAAGTGTTATTATAATCCTAATAATCATCACCTTGCTGAAAGTCTGTCCGCCCGCAGCCCCGTATGAGGAGTGCATCACCAGTGAACGCCATACATAGATCTCCAGTGATGTACGTCACACATCCATCTGTGTGTCCCGGGGTCTCGCGCACCATCAGACACTGAAACAGATCAAAGGTTGAGGAGTAGATAAGAGTGATCAGACTATCAGCACTTTAATCATTAAATAACTGACCAGCCAATGACAATGCTGTAAAATATCATACTATCAATAAAATAGATGAACTCTAGCATGAAAAAACTGTGAATGTATATGCGGGTAAAACACACCTTAACCCTTTAAGTTCTAAAGGTGTTTATGAAGATTTCCTGTTTCAGTGGCATTCTCAAAATTAAAAGCTTATAAATTGTCAAAAAAAAAAAACAAAAAAAAAAAAACAAGGAGGGTCAAGTGTTTGGTGTCATTGTAAAGAAAACTTTTCCAATTTTTTAATGATATAGATTATGACACATTCTGCGACTCTCAGCCTAAGAAACTGCAGGAAAAAGATTGAGCCCAAAAAGTTTTTTATTATTATTTTTCTTAATTGACAATGACGTAAGGTGGCTCCAAAAAACTGCTTTTCTTTTGTTTCCAATCATGTCAACTGTATCTGAGACAAATGTTGTGTTGATACAACAAAGCAATCAAAGGTTATAGCATTAAAAATATAATTATCATAGTGTCCAAAAACTTCTCCAAGTGTCCAAAAGCCTCTCCAAACAAATAAAACATAATAATTGTATATAAGAACTAATTACACATACAAACACAACAATGACTAAAGGTTTGCATAGCATGCAGACATGATTTTAGTAATGAGATTTCACAGAATGAGTTTCATTCTGTGTCATTTGAGTCATCATTGAGTCTGTGTCATGTATTTGGCGCCATCTCCTGGTGGTCATATGTAACATTGTGCTTCATGTGGATTATCTAATGATCTATGCATCTGATTACCTTGTGTGTGGACTTATTTGAAAGATAATCACCTCCTCTAAGTAATAGTATGTGATATTTTATGTTCTGTTTATTTTTCATGATGTTTTAAGCGAAAACACGGCATATAAGCAACACCAACATAATTGTCAAAGACATATACTTAGCTATTACTCACTATATTTTTGTCTGTGAGTAAAACAAATAGGCTGGTTGTATTCTACTCTTTGAGAGCTTTCCAACAACATATGACACATTACTATTTGATCAGTTTGATATTTTCACTAATTACAATAATACGAACAGTGCAAAATCAAAACGGGACACTTCTGATTTGTCTGCAAATTTCAAAGCACTTGTTCAGTTTTGGTCATAATGCCTACATGCATTGTAAAATAGAGCTTCTAAGCTCAAATGATACCTATTTTGTGTTGGTCAAGACTGTAGATATTAATATTTTGACGATTATTTTTTTTCGCGGGCTCATCCGATCTTAAAGGGTTAAACTCTCTCAACAGCACTTATTTAACCTGGAAATATTCTTTTAAACATTCAAACATGATGAGAGAACTCATTACAATCTATCCCAAAATTTAATTCCAAATGTATCTAATACTTTGGCAATACTTCATACATGTTTTCCGAAAATGATTTGGTCTCCGTCAGAGAGCAGTATGTCTGCATTGGCTCCGCTGTGTTTGGAAATGGCACTCTTCAATCCAAACACATTCTTCTTCAGCCGTCCAGTGCCAGTGATGTGATCCGCATGACAGTGAGTATTCGCTGGAACAGACAGATCAGACAAACTCACTTTAATGTTGAGAATGAAGAATTGTTTCCATTAAAAAAATAAATGACTGAAATTAAATGAGTGCGCAGTCTGAATTTAATGTGATTGAAATCTTTCTGCACTAGGTAGGAAGTTTTGAGCTCTGAAAGTTACAGTATTTTTTACAGTCCAGTAAAAGCTTATCTCAAAAGACCAAGTTAAATTAGATTCCTCATGCTACAGGTATGAGCCTTTTTACAAGCTCAGAGAATAAAAGGAAATGTTTACCGGCCACTGTAAGTTTAAGGCCCAGTTCATTGATGAGCTTCAGGTCTCTGTCCACTGTTTCTAGTACAGGATCGATGAGTACGGCCTCTCTGGTGTCTGTATCGGCCAGCAGGTATGTGTATGTGCTGCTTTCAGCTTCAAACAACTACAGGAACATCAACACCAATATCAGTACAGTACAGTCAGAGTAAGTCAGCTAAATGTGTTGTGTATACCGTAACAGCATTCCATTCATGTCTCACTTCATCAACAAACTGCAAACTATTGTTACAATGTATCAGTGTTCTTGCCACATGCCACTAAACCTACCACAGTGATCAGAGTTCCCCACAAAATACTATTAAGTTACTGTTACTACAATAAAACTATTATTAGCTATTTTGTGCAGATCATCAAAGCACTAGTAGTAACAATAACTGTATTAACAATAACACTGGTTACAATGTTACATTACTGTAAGAGGAATTAGAGCTGGTAAACACATTTTAAGTGCTGAACTGACTGAATGTCATATGTCCCAAAAATATATTTTTGGATTATTAGGCATAAACAACATCTCTCTGAATGTCACTGCAATTACATAATAAAATATCAAAGCAAGTGTCATTTAATTTAAAGAAAGAGAGCACAGTTACATTTTGGCAATGTTTAGGTGTAAAAACAGTGCCAAAAGTGTAAGCAGGGGAAAAAAAAGGAATTCAGAAGAATACAGACCACATTTACTTTGTGTTAATATAAAATTACAGATTCACAGCACATGAATTACACTTATGCAAAGCATTAAAGTATTGCTAATATTTTCTACTTATTCTTGCAACTTGATTTACACCTTTACAAAACCTTCTGTGCACTCAAAACTATTTATAGGCACTATTTTACCTTCATACAGTTCCGTACCCTGAAAGAGCTGAACATTAACTAAATAAATAAACACACAAAACCATGCACTTGTCCCACTCATGTTAAATGAATACAAACCTAAAACGAGCATAAATGCTTAAATTGCATTTCCAGAGCATTTCCATGAGTTCTCTCACCTGTCTGAACAGCAGTCCACTGTAGAATCGGCGGGGACTTGGATGAATGTGAGAGATTCTGGTGCTCCATGACCGGAGTGTGACACTCACGGCTGGCTTCAGTTTGTTCAATAACACGACTGCACTCATTTCACTTCTCTGTGCACGACTAGTTCTCCGCCTTAAACCGGTATGGTGACAGTAACCTGAGGTCTGATAAGATCACTGTGTGATTGTGAAGACGACAATAAACACGCAGCTGTCAATCACTCTTCTGTTTACGCGTTGTTAGAGCTTATACAGATGTGACGTAATCATGCATGCGATAGCTTTATATAGTACTGTGGCATGGGGCGGCGGCGTGCTCATGTGTCTGTCTGGGAGAGAGAAAGAGGTTTAGGCTCCTCACCTGGGCTGTAATTACTCTAACACATGTCTCTCATTAGGCTATAGTAATGGAGGAGGGCCAGAGCGTCAGAGTGGGAGAGAGAGTGACCAGAAGGCACAAGAGAGAGTGACCAGTGATTTAGAGAGTGTTCCATTGAATCTACGAGTTTTTATGTTAGTTGACGGTTACTGTCGAGTGTGTGCCTATCATTGAAAAAACTGACCTTGAACCTGTTTCGTTGTCTCCTGACTCCTCCACTGCCCATGAACTCAACATTATCACAGTGGTGCTGAAAACCCAGCTTTGGAGGAGAACACCGTTATGGAGTCCCTACCTCTGGGCGAAGTCTTCAAGACCCTCGCCAGCATCCAGCACAATCAGCATCAAGCCCTCATGGAGGTACGCCTGAAGCAGGAACTGCGTTTCCAAGTCCTGCTCCAGGCACAAGCAGAGGACCAGGCAGGTGCTCTGGAGCCTGATTGCCAGAGAGGGGGCTGGCGCTGCGACCTCCCTGGAGGCCATCCCACCTGTGGCCCTGATGAAGATGGGGCCGGATGACGACCCGTGGAGGTATGGATGTGGCCTCCCGACCAGTGGGCGGCCCGCCTATTGCCCTTACTCTCCGGGGAGGCGCAGCTAGTGGCACAGCAACTCCTCGCCACTATCCTCCTTAATTACAACCATCTGAAGAAGGCCATTCAGCAACGGGTTGGTCGTAGCCCGGAGCAGAGTCAACAGCTTTTCAGATCCCTGAGCTTCGGGAAGCACGGCCGCCCATTTACGGCGGCGTACGCAAATGGTGTGCGTCGTGCCACGAATGCCAGTTAGTGAATCCACCAGCCACCCCAAAAGCACCATTGCGCCCTCTGCTGTTAATCGAGGTTCCCTTCGAGAGAATTGGCATGGACAAATGGGGGGGGGGGGGAGTAGGCAGGCCAGATGTTGCCCCAGCCTGAGTCGGTGGTGGAGGTATGTTGCATGGGGGGGCGTGGTCATGTGTCTGTCTGCAGGAGAGGGAAAACAGTTTAGGCTCATCACCTGGGCTGTAATTATTCTAACACCTGTCTCTCATTATAGTGGTGGAGGGAGACCAGAGCGTCAGTATGGGAGAGAGATTGACCAGAAGGCACAAGAGAGAGTGACCAGTGATTCTGAGAGTGTTCCATTGAATCTACGAGTTTTTATGTTAGTTGATGGTTACAGTCGAGTGTGTGCCTATTATTAAAAAAACTGACCTTGAACCTGTTTCGTTGTCTCCTGACTCCTCCATTGCCCACGAACTCAACATTATCACAAGTACATATGTACATGAACAAATGACTTCACACATTCATTTCACATTCATTATGACTCTTGCACAGTATTATAATTTTTTTATTGATGTATTTACCCAACAGACACTGCCTTTTGTTGCACCTCTGTGACTCATGTCAGAGCTATTAAAGTCATCATGTGCAGGTCTGCACGTACACTGAACGTTTAGTTCAGATCATATTACAAGTTTCATGCAATCAGTTATTTAAAAACAAAATACTGAATGACACTGTTTTTCAAAATCCACTATCCTGTGTGGGAACAATCGAGACTGCCTCTTCATTTTCTTCCTGAAATAAAAGAAAAATAAATAAATGTGAATGGATATTGGATTTATAGACTTGAGTATGGACTTTTTATGGATTAAGAATTAAAGGAAAGTTCTGTGTTCAAAACAAGTTTAGCCTTATTAACAACATTTGTGACATGTTTTTTTGAAAGTCTATGTGAGGCATTAAAGCAAAAATGTGCAGCTCATACTTTTGTTAACATACTTTTTTTTTTATCCCCTTTTCTCCCCAATTTGGAATGCCCAATTCCCACTACTTAGTAGGTCCTCGTGGTGGTGCGGTTACTCACCTCAATCCGGGTGGCGGAGGATGAATCTCAGTTGCCTCCGCTTCTGAGACCGTCAATCCGCGCATCTTATCACGTGACTCGTTGTGCATGACACCGCGGAGACTCGCAGCATGTGGAGGCTCATGCTACTCTCCACGATCCACACACAACTTACCACACGCCCCATTGAGAGAGAGAACCACTAATCACGACCACGAGGAGGTTACCCCATGTGACTCTACCCTCCCTAGCAACCGGGCCAATTTGGTTGCTTAGGAGACCTGGCTGGAGTCACTCAGCACACCCTGGATTCGCACTCGTGACTCCAGGGGTGATAGTCAGCGTCAATACTCGCTGAGCTACCCAGGCTACCTGTTAAAGTACTTCTAAGAATTTTTCTGAACAAAATGTGTTATATTTGAGCTGTAAAGTTGTCTAAATCTTCCATTTTGAGGTGGGACCACTGAACCCTTTGGATTTTTGACTGTATAAACAGTCCCTTTTTTGGTATCCTTGTGCATATTATGCAGAAGTTACCATGTGTACTGGCTTTAAATGGTCTTGACACGAGTTTTGAACTTGTGTCAAAGTAAGCAATTGTATCACACCAGTCTCATGTTTTACAGTCAAACATTTTTTTCAGTGGTAATCAATACCACAGATGTTGTGAATGGAGCTCAACCATGAACATTCCCTTAACCCTTATGTTCTGTTCTGGCACTTTTGTCCAATTTGATCCCTTTTTTTATATACTATATAAAAATGGCATCCTTCATCGGAGTGGTCTGGGTCATTGTGACATTTCCTGTTTTAACCACTTAAATGCAAAAAAACAAAAAACGAAAACGAAATACTAAAAAGATTCCATTAAGTTTAGGTGGCCACAGACGCCAACTAACACCCCTGGAGTTGCGAGTTCGAATCCAGGGTGTGCTCAGTGACTCCGCCATCCGGACTGAGGTGTCACTGCGCCACCACGAGGAATTAAAGCACACTGGGAATTGGGCATGCCAAATTGGGGAGAATCGTAATCGTAATGATCCTGGACAAACACAAAAACACACAAAAACTAAACGTTTGACCCCACTTTGGGAAGAGTTTACCCTCCCAGGCAAAATATTGCAATTTTTCTTTTGTTTGTTTTGGAAACATTTATATTCTCATGTAAAACCATTTTCTCAAAGCTCTGAGCTTATTAAATGATGTTTGCAAAATAATTGATAGATAAAATAATTTTTCTAAGTCTTCTCTTTGTAACACCATGGTCAGGTTTGACTGTACATTGAGCACTACATGTGGTTATCAGGGTTGGGGAGTAACGGAATACATGTAACGGGAATAAGTATTTAAAATACAAAATATTAGTAACTGTATTCCACTACAGCTACAATTTAAATAGTTGGAAATCAGAATACAGATACATTCAAAAATGATTTTGATTACTGAAGAGATTACTTGTCATTTGTTTCATTTAATATTTAGTCTATTAAGTTGGAAAACATTTATCCGTATAAACTATGTGATCCAAGGAGCGCATGAACAGCCGTGAAACACTTTCTTATGATGTGTTACATTCATACGAGCAGACAGAGGGCGCTTTTACACTGTTATGAGTGAAATGTTGGAATGGTGGATGTTCATGGAGGAGACGCTTGATAACGCTGAACTGACCACCTGTACGCTAATCTTCAACATGTTTTACACTGAACAATCCTTTTGGAATGAACTATGTGTGGAGTTTACTACGATAAAATTGTTGTTTTATAAGAGAAGTCACGGATAATTTTGTGAAAGGTAGGTGTCAGTTTACGGCTCTCCCCATTCATTTGAATGGTATCCGCAAACAGTGACTTACTGTCGTAACACACTAGTTGACCGTTACGCTCTCTCCAATGTTAAAACGTGGAGGTTGCTATCTCTGTTGTGTACACTCTGTGTGGTTTTGAAGTTATTTTGGAGCAGCAGAAAAATTTAACCTTGTGTAAAATGTCATGTGAACATTTAGCTTTATGCTAAGCTAAAATGCTATTTCTAGCCCTTTTACATGCATGTTACCAGCCATGATTATATATATATATTTTTATAAAGAAAATCCACACTCGATCATACAGATATTTACCTAGTATCATACAGATATTTTTTTCTCCAGTAAGATATTAGGGCAAAGATATACTGCTGATTTTTTATTTTCACTGAGATTTTTTTTTTTTCCTGTAATAAATATCTGAAAAAAAAAAAAAAAAAGTTTAAAACAAGATAAATTCACTTTGCATAAGATATTTAGGCTTTTTCAGAAAATGTAGTTTTGATATAAGTGTATTTTTTCTTTCTGTACTGGCAGATGTTTTTTCACATGTTATTAAAAAATCTGCCAGTGCTGAAGAAGTAATCCAAAGTATTGAGATTACATTAGTGACCTTGAGTAATCTAACGGAATACGTTACAAATGACATTTTACAGCATGTATTCTGTAATCTGTAGTGGAATACATTTTAAAAGTAACCTTACCAACCCTGGGCATTATTGCAAAAACTGAATATTGTGGCTTAAAAAAAAAAAGCTACACTTTGACAAATAATTGTCTTGTATTATACCTAAATATGTCTAAATGTATAACATGTGATAATGTCAATAATTTAAGTTACAGCAGTGGATTACAGACACCATTCAACAATAAGGGGAACACTGTGGCCACCTACAGGCTATACTTATCATTGCAATGAAATTGTCAAATCTCTGTCATGTTTTTTCCAGCAGATGGCGGCAGACACTCCTAATGCATGACACATAGCAGTCTTTGCATACATTTTCAACTTTGCTTTTTTAATGAATTGAAGGTAAAAAAAAAGTTAAGTGGAGCTAATGGAGTTCTAAATCCCTAAAGTCCTCACCAAAATGCAAAAAGGTGTTTATATCTATGAAATAGTTAGTTTAGAGGTGTGACAAACCAAATATGTAAATAAATGTGTTATCACGTATTTTGGAAAAGACAGATTACACGAAGACTGTTCCAGACAGTTTTGTTCGGAAACAGTATGAGTGTTACTCCAATATGAACAGAACACAAGGGTTAACAATTATTATTTTGTTGATGTTGTTTTCTCACATACATTGATGTATTGATCAATCCATTGCAAAAGTTGAGTGGTCCGAGTGTAAACGCCTGGTTTGTTGGGTCTTCCACAGCCTTCTCCCCAACTCACCACGCCCGCCAACCTCCAATCACCCTCCGCAGTTTTACACACCAGAGGACCACCACTGTCACCCTGACAAACATTCAACCACTTACACACCAACCAAACTAACCGACCTCTGATGTCAAAAGGACACAAGTTTGCACCAAAAGTTTAGTGTGAAACACCTGGATATTGATACCTGACAAGAGTCCACACCTCCCTCCATAAGGCCAGCACAAAGCATTCTGGGAGTGAGGAGGGCACCGTACACAAACGGCTGTGAGCACATCGACTGATCGATCACCTGAACCAGAGCCTGTCTCAAATGTGTGGAAACTGACCCTGTGTGAGGGAGTAAACAGTATACTGAGCCCTAAACGCATTGGATTGGTGATGAAGCATACCATAATGAGAGCATAGAAGGCATTTAAACACCTCACAATACTGTAAACATTATCTGCACTCACCCCCTTCATGAGTGTAACCCCAACCAGTTACCCAGCACGAGGAACCAGGCAGAAAGGACTCTCTCAGACGTGGTAAACACACGGGTCGCACTCCATCTAAACAACATTCAACACATCTGTTTTCAATCACAAAGGAACTTCAGGACATTTCATTTCCCATTAAATTAGAGAGATTTAAACCTTTTTCTTTAAAACTGGTTTAAAGAAAAATCATTTATTTTTGGTACTTTCAAATGTGTTTTATGTATAGATTTGACTGTTTTAGCCTTCAGACCCAGACTTTCAATATTAAACTATGAAAATACATTATAAAAATACTAATTATTACATGTTTCAAATTATGATCATCTAAACAAAGAGTGAAATAAACATCATTTGTGTGTTGCTTTGCCCATGTTCTGCTGCCAATAAAAAGGCCACTCTTTGAGGGTTCACTCTTCAGTCCTCTTAAAAATATCCAAACTCACATCTTTTTCACTTCAGCCACAAACAAACAAATAAAAGTATAAACAAAGAGAACAAAACGTTGACATTGCACCTGTCCACTGTGTACCTGTTTTTGTCTGCTTTGTGATGGGACTCTTTTTGGTCTATTTGGAATTACACAAAAGTGAAATTAAAGCGAATCTAGAACGCACAGACAGGACAGGGCACCGCACATATCCTTGGAATAGACCCATTTTTACTATAAATTCTCCTCCCTGTCCAATAAGTGGCGATACACATGAAGAATGCAAAAAAAGTCTTAAATATTGTTCTGTTTCACACCCACACCAATCATATAGCTTCTGAGGACATGTATTTAATCACTGGAGTTGACTGGAGTACTTTTATGCTGCCTTTATGTGCTTTCTGGAGCTTCATAGTTCTGGTAACCATTCACTTGCATTGTATGGACCAACAGAGCTGAAATATTCTTCTAAAAACCTTAATTTGTGTTCTGCAGAAGAAAGAAAGTCATACACATCTGGGATGGCATGAGGGAGAGTAAATGATGAGAGAATTTTCATTTTTATGTGAGCTGTCCCTTTAAGACCAAGTGGTCTAAGAGCTTTGCTGGTTAGCATGCTCCAGTTAGCCCCTGCTGGTAGATGCTGTAACTACACCATTATGGGGGGGGAAAGCAACTTTCTCAATTGATGGACATTCAAGTAATTGATGTATTCTGATGTAACTGTGTATTCTGATGGAATACATTTATGCAAGCAACATTTATATTGCAAAAAATTAAAGGATTAGTTCACTCAAAAATGAAAATTCAGTCATTGTTTACTCACCCCTGTGTTGTTATATCTCTATATGATAAAATGTTGTGCTCAGTGATGTCATACAATGGCAGTTTATGGTGACCACCTCTTCAAGCTTCAAAAGAACACAAAAGTATAATTCAGAAGTCTAATAAATTATTCATGAGACTCATGATTGTTATGAAAGCATACGATAAGATTTGGTGAGAAACAAACTGAAATCGAATGTGTTATTTAGTGAAAATGTTCACTGACCGTTGATCTCCTGTGCGAGTTCATGATAGGACACGAGAGCAACAGTTCACGCAGCCCCTTGCAACATTGGGGCGTTCAAGCGAAAACTCGTTTTATCTAAAAACAGGTCCTCCACAGCGATAGTGACAACAGAACACAGCTGCACACAAAACAGAGAACAGAACTTACTAAACATGTCTGAAGAGTGTGTAGTAGAAGAATTGATGCATTTCTATGCCCAGCCTTATTTTTGTGAACATTTTTGGACTGGTGCCAGTTCACAGCGGACGGAGTTACTCGTGCATTGCCGAAAATAGAAAACAAGCGATCAATAGAATGTACTGTCACTCGTCACTGCTGGTTAGGACAAAAACTCTGATTACCATAGAAAATATACCTTTTATCGCGTCGTTTGCCATCAGTTTAGGACACGGTGTGATTGTGGCTGCCTGTAGCTCTCCTCTAAAAATAAGGCTGGGCATAGAAATGCATCAATTCTTCGACTATAAACTCTTCAGACATGTTTAGTAAGTTCTGTTCTCTGTTTTGTGCAGCTGTGTTGTGTTCTGTTGTGACTATCGCTGTGGAGGACCTGTTTTTAGATAAAACGAGTTTTCACTTGAACGCCCCAATGACGTGAGGGGGCTGCGTGAACTGTTGCTCTCGTGTCCTATCATGAACGCACACAGGAGATCAACGGTCAGTGAACATTTTCACTAAATAACACATTCGATTTCAGTTTGTTTCTCATCAAATCTTATCGTATGCTTTCATAACAATCATGAGTCTCATGAATAATTTATTAGACTTCTGAATTATACTTTTGTGTTCTTTTGAAGCTTGAAGAGGTGGTCACCATAAACTGCCATTGTATGACATCACTGAGCACAACATTTTGTGTTCAGAAAAAGAAAGAAAGTCATATAGGGTTATAACAACACAGGGGTGAGTAAACAATGACTGCATTTTCCTTTTTGGGTGAACTAGTCCTTTAATAATATTATGTGTTGTTCTGTTCTGCCCGGTCGGGCCGTTCAAACAGACAGAATGCAATTCTGATTGGTGCGGCAGATATGACAAACTTTTACAACATACCTCCCATCTCCATCTCCGACTGGGTCTGCAGCAGGCAAAGGTCGTAGTCATTGGTGACCTCTGAGTAAAGGGGGTGTGGGAATATTTTCAGTATTTTGTAGCGTTTACCTTGAGTCAAATCTGATAGACTGACAGTATCAATCACAACTACCCACTGATACTCTGTCATCATGTTATATCTGAGAAATAAGACATAAAGAATGGAGTATAAACAAGACGTGCATCTCCTGAAGGATATAGCAATGTTAAAATATAATGTAGTTAAAGAATAATGTTAAAGTTTAGGTCCTCACTGTACAAAGCAGTGTGCGGCAGTGATGACCCATCGAGAGGTCACAATAGCCCCTCCACACACGTGTTTGCCCTGCCAGTGTAAACTGGTCTGCCACCCCCACTGGTCCTTCACAGCCTCCGTACCACCAATAATCCGCATCCCACGAGACGTGTCGTTCACTGCTGCGGAGCAATCTATGAGATTTTCTGCAGGTAAAGACACAATACAAAGATTTCAGCCGTCCAAACATCATGTTTATGTCAAACAGACTGATTATACCTGAGGAAACGTTGACTGTGTGATTAACGGGATATTTCACTGAATAGAAGGGCATTGGTGTGACGGTGCAGTTCCGTGCACCACCAGCAGGTGTGGCAATTTCTTGCGCATTGGTTGGGAAACACACGAACTTCACTAATGAGGAAAAGCATCATGTTATCTGTCTGTTTCATGTTATGATTCATTAATTACTGTAAAAAGATAATTTGCATAAAAAAAAGATTAATTCATATACATGCGGTTAGGGTTAGGTTAGGTTAGGTTAGGGTTAGGTTAAGTTTAGGGTCAGTGTTAGGGTTAGGGTTAGGTTAGGTTAGGGTTAGGGTTAGGTTAGGTTTAGGGTCAGTGTTAGGGTTAGGGTTAGGTTAGGGTTAGGTTAGGTTAGGTTAGGGTTAGGGTTAGGTTAGGTTTAGGGTCAGTGTTAGGGTTAGGTTAGGTTAGGTTAGGGTTAGGTTAGGTTAGGTTAGGTTAGGGTTAGGTTAAGTTTAGGGTCAGTGTTAGGGTTAGGGTTAGGTTAGGTTAGGTTAGGTTAGGGTTAGGTTAAGTTTAGGGTCAGTGTTAGGGTTAGGGTTAGGTTAGGTTAGGTTAGGTTAGGTTAGGGTTAGGGTTAGGGTTAGGTTAGGTTTAGGGTCAGTGTTAGGGTTAGGGTTAGGTTAGGTTAGGTTAGGGTTAGGTAGGGTTTGGTTAGGTTAGGTTTAGGTTAAGTGTTAGGTTAGGGTTAGGGTTAGGTTAGGGTTAGTGTTAGGTTAGGGTTAGGTTAGGTTAGGGTTAGGTTTAGTGTTAGGTTAGGGTTAGGTTAGGTTTAGGGTCAGTGTTAGGGTTAGGGTTAGGTTAGGTTAGGTTAGCGTTAGGTAGGGTTTGGTTAGGTTAGGTTTAGGGTTAGTGTTAGGTTTGGGTTAGGTTAGGGTTAGTGTTAGGTTAGGATAGGTTAGGATTAGGGTTAGGGTTAGGTTAATGTTAGTGTTAGGGTTAGGGTTAGCTTAGGGTTAGGGTTAAAGTTAAGGTTAGACTTAGGGTTAGGGTTAGGTTAGGGTTAGGCTAGGGTTAGGGTTGGGTTAGGTTAGGTTAGAGTTAGGTTTAGGGTTAGTTTAGGGTTAGGGTTAGGGTTAGTTTAGGTTTAGGGTTATGGTTACCCTAACCCTAACCCATCATTTCATATTGATTTTTTTCACATTCAAAATATGTTTTTAGAGTGAATCTCCCATTGTGTACCTGTGATGGCGATGCAGACGGTGATGATGACTGTGAGAATTAGAGTCATGATTAACACCAGACGTGATGAACATGATGAAAAGAATCTAAAGCCAGATGTTTCCGCTATAATAAAACAGAACGTTTCAGAATTTGATGCATTCAGTTCAATTATGTATGTATCAGTGTTATGATTGTTGATCAAAACTAAATGAAAACATTTTCATTAACTGAAATAAAAATAAAAACTGACATGACTTGAAAAAGCTGAAACTACACACTTAATGTCTGTAATTTTAATGGTAAAAGAATGTAAAAATGCAACAGTAAAGAAAAAATTAATTGGTTAAATACGGTAAAAAATTACAATATATTTAACAAAACAATACATGTAATTGTAGGGTAAATTATTTTTTTTTTAGATGTAAGAAGAATGATTTTACCGTATAATTCACGGTAAAATGTATATTATTTTTAACAAGAGAATACATATGCTTTTACGGTAAACTATTGTTAAAGTTACGGTGAAAAACAATAATCGGACTTTCACGTTAGTCTATCATGTTGCAAATATATATATATATATATATATATATATATATATATATATATATATATATATATATATATGAAAATAAAAGCTTTTGTAATTAAATGTGTACATGTCATTTATTTCTACACTTGCCATCATATTTAAATCATATCTATGAATTTCTTCTCCCTATTTGGTGAATTATTATTGTTGTTGGGAAACTATTAATTATAATAATAACTATAAAACCAGCAATGATAATTGATGATGATAATAATGATAATAAAAATGATTGAATATTAATTACCCATCTGGCCAACAGCAAGGTTTGGCAGCAAACCTCAGAAAACCATTCACAAAACCAACAGCATTATTAACTTTCTTCAAAGCTTATTTTGAATGTTTCTGATCTTTCTCTATGTCTCAAGGGGCTGGATGTTCTGACATCACAATTCATGAGTGCCTTCTCACATGTAACGAACATCGCGTAAATGTGGCAACGTTTTTGCTAATTAAAATAATGTGGTTCAGCACACGTATTTCACTCAAGTATGTTTTTGGCTAGATACTTGGACTTTTAATTGAGTAAAATTGTCACTCAAGTATAATTTCTGAGTACTTTTTATACCAATGGTATTAATTATATGCTGCATTTTCGCTTATAACTTAATTAAAAAAAACAGAACATAAAATATCACATTCCATTACTTAGAGGAGGTGATTATCTTTCAAACGAGTCCACACACAAGATAATCAGATGTATAGATCATTAGATAATCCACATGAAGCACAATGTTACATATGACCACCAGGAGATGGCGCCAAATACATGACACAGACTCAATGATGACTCAAATGACACAGAATGAAACTCATTCAGTGAAATCTCATTACTAAAATCATGTCTTCATGCTATGCAAACCTTTAGTCATTGTTGTGTTTGTCAGAATGTATCATAATCTATATAATTAAATACCAAACACTTGACCCTCCTTGTTTATTTAATCGAGTTATAAGCCTTTAATTTTAGGTATGCCAGTGAAACTGGAAATCTTTAGAGCTTAAAGGGTTATTGTAGTTTGGTGATGTTTATTGCATTATTTTAGTGTCACATGTGTTACCCTGATGGTGTTTTGTGTTTGTGTCTCTACATGTATTAATTACTGATCCAGTAAGGGTTACTCTTGATGGACTTTTGTAGTTACTATGGTGATTAACAATATATTTTAAAGTGAAAAGTAGACTTTTATAGTACCAGACGGTTAGTATATCAAATTTATATAATTTAATAATATAAACGGTAGTGAACCGTAAAATATAAAGGCATCCAAAATATATTCCATAAAGCCTGAAACATGATCACTGTATTTTTTATGGTAAATTTCTGGCAACCATAGCTGCCTGTATTTTACCATAAAAAAAAAAAAAAAAAAAAAAAAATATATATATATATATATATATATATATATATATATATATATATATATATATATATATATATTTAATTTACAGTGTAAATTAAAATATTTTACAAATGTAAATAATACAAGTAAATGCTTTAGCAGCCATTAAAATACTAAAACTAAAATATATAGAAAAAACTAAATTAACAACCCAAAACTATAATAACCCTGGTATGTACAGTATACAATGTGTGTATGTGTGTATGTGTGTATATATATATATATATATATATATATATATAATGTACCCATGGACTTTTTTAAAATCAATATCAAGATTTTGGCCTGTTAATAAATTGTCATCATTTTAATCACTTTTTTACATTCACTAGTTCATTTTAAAGGTGCACTTAGTCATTTTTTGTTTATGTCATCTTGGACTTACGCTGACATCTAGTGGTGTGGATGCAGCATCATTCAAACACAATAGTTTTCAGTTACCGATGCCATTGTAGAAATTCACTATTCACAGTCAGCCATGAGTAACTTAATCCATGAGTGAAAGTGTCCAATAACAGGGCAGTTACTGAGATTAAGCAAGTAGTATTCGGCTGGTCATGTGATCATAACATGGCCGCCCCCATGAGGAGACCCTCTCCATGTAGAATAAAACAGCATTTATAAGGTTACTGATGCTCGTGAGCTATCTCTTACCTGTTTCATCTTTGGAGTTGTTCTTAGAAACAGCAATGATAATGCCTCCCTCCTGTGAGTTGATCTGTTCTTGTTTTGAAAGGTCTTTCAGGTCAGTGAGGGATAACAAGTTGCTGTTAGGTTGGTGGGCAAGAGGGGATACCCGGTGTAGATGGGGCATGAGTGCTGACAGTGTGTACAAGGGTAATTCAGAAACCCCCAGCAACTCAACACAAGCAGGAGAGATGTGTTGATCTGAGTGAACGTGCGGGAGACACCGAGAGATCAGTATGGAGTCACTTCTTGTTTCACACAGCGAGAGCGCTGGCGTCTGAGGGCACATGTCTGTGGGATTCTGTGAAACTGAGCTTGTCGTCGTAACTCCAGGTGTGTCATTCGTGAATGCAACTGTGAGTACAGACACGGACAGCAGATCGGGAGGAAAGCAGCTGGATGTATGAGATGTTTGGAAGGACTGTGGAGACTCACACTTGTCCTTTGCTGGACTGATTTCATAGAAACCCTAAATATTACGAAAAGATCACTGGTAAATTTTCAAATATTGTCTTTAAAAACATTTAAAGGAATTGTTCACCCAATAGTTCTTTTGAGAAGGCAGAATGTTTTCCATACAACGAAAATAGATGATAATTGATCAGTGCCAAGCTCCAAAAATGACAAAAACACCATAAAATTATATGCCATATGTCAAGTCTTCTGAACATTTTTGTGAGGAACAGACTTTCAGTTGTAAATTTAAATTAAATTCTGACTTCAGAAGACTTAATTTAAGCTCAGCTGACAGGATTTGTGTCGTAATGTTGATTACCACAAAAATTAATTTCGACTCGTCTCTCCTTTTCATTAACCCTCCTACGATATAGAAAAATGGCACCTCCCTTTGGTATTCGTGGTCATTTTCGACTGGAAGGATCAGATGTATAACCCTTTTTTTGATGATGATAATGATACAATTTTTCTTCGCTGAAGTAAGAACAAAAAAATTATTATTCTTTTGGGATTTTATGCCGTTTTGATCTTATTTATATGTACATTTTTAAATTGTACCATTCATTTGCATGTACAAATAAGCAAATGTTTGGAAAAAAAAGTTAAAAATTCAGAAACCTACACTTCTATAAGTTGAAAAATGAAGAAAATATGAGAATGTGACATAAATTGGAGGCAGATTGCTGTCGTCTGGTGAACAAAATATAAATTACATGACTTGAACACCATGTCAGGCCAGTAACAGCCAGTAGATGACTGTAGCCACATACTGTTTAATCTGATAACCTAATTTCATATATGATCACAAGATATGCATTTGAAATTATATTTAGACATTATCAAACTAAGTTTATCATTTTAGAATTGATTTGAAGTTTTTGCAGATAATGTCATTATGTTTGCAATCAAACCTGACCATGGTGTTACAAAGAGAAGACACAGAATAAGCATTTTTCTACCAATAATTTATTTCAAAAATAAAAGTTGAATAACTCAAAGTAAATGCATAATAATGCCAATAAAATGAACCTCAAGAAACAGAAATGAACTGCAAAATTCTGAACATTTAATTAGAATATAAAACAGAAGAATCAGAGTGAA